>NW_019214345.1:61775-124880 GCF_002532875.2 Varroa jacobsoni | reverse complement strand
TATATATATATATATATATATATATATATATACGTACTCGTACGCATAAATTTTATATTTTTCGAGGTGGACACCGTGAAAAACTACGACGTACTTAGCATAACGTTTAGGGAATAGAGTCAAAACGTCGGCTAAAACAGTATATGTTAAAAAGTCATTGCGTCATATTGTGGAAATGTATCAAAATTAATATACTATCAGCCCAAGTCTTAACTAGCGTTGATCGACTCTGGAAAGCGAGGTCAACTCTACAGTACGCGGCGTGTTGCCGCTGGCGGTGTCTGTTCGACAACGGGGTTGTCCAATTCCCACGCATCTGAGATATTGATCCGGCCGACTCGAACTACAAACGACACTGAATTAAGTGGATGAGACCAATCTGGTAACAAGTGTAGGATAAAATTATATCGACGTTTAACCTCTCAGTGCACAATACCGGCTTATTTCTAGTCTGAGTTTGTTGTCTAATTCTAAAATACATTACTTTGAGGGTATGTGTAAGAGCCGTTAGGGCTGCCATGGAAATTTAAACAAAACGTTCTAATTGTAATTATCATCATTAGTAGCAATTATGAAAACGATTCGAACGCACATTTGTCGCTACAACAATATCAGAGCTTTGCGGGCAGTGGCAAGGATTTTCTCTACTCAATAGGGTAACTAAGACCCAAATATAGGGCTAAAAAGCCCGATCGACAATTGTCCTGGCCACGAAGGCAGATGGCAAGAAATGACGCATTAAAAAATGAGACTAGTCCAATATATGTAAAATGCATGGTAGGGCTGGAATTTGCTTTGCATTATTCGTTCTAGGTAAGACCGGATCAGAAGAAAGTTATTTTTTGACGATTCAAACTTTTTGATAAAAAAAATTGGGAGTCCGGCATAGTCAGACGATGAATCCATCGATCAGATGAATTCTATCTGACTGCCTTCTGCGTGCACTGTGAGATCCCTTCCCTTGTCATTTTGCTGTATCTCGTGTTCTCGCATCCACAAAGCATTCCCTTTTCAAATGCAGCCTCAAGGAACGCCGGGCTCTGGAAGAACAGCCGTCAATATCAACTGTCGATACAAGGCCCCCAAAAAGCGTTCTCCCCATGAATGAAACCTATCGCACGGTAATACGATCATGCAGCTCTTTGTAGCTGAATAATGAAATGAATGCAACCGTTATTTTCCGTTCCCTACGTCTTCTTTACTTTTGCACCCATATCATACCATATGCGATTAGTAAAAAGAGAGACACTAACCACGTGATTGACCGGTGATGCCGTTGGCCATCCATCAACTCTACATATGTATATACTTATCATTGTTGTATAGTGCGTTACTGGCTCCGCCGTCATCGATGACCCGGCAATAGCCGCATGAGGCTCGATTACTCGTTGTGGCCGCGGTTTCAGCATGACATCATTTCTCTAGTCATTAATTTACATCTAAATAGTCCTTTCTATGTGACGTCGCTGCCGTTGTAAGTGACCATACAATTATCTCTCGTTCGATTATGCTTTCTCCCTTAGCTATTCTTATTGACAGTGTGTATTTGTGTAGGTGCAATAAGGTGTAGTGCATTATGTGAGAGACCGTAGATGCATTAGATAGCAGCAATATCTAGATACTTCTGTATAATAGCTGTCGTTCACCACTGTAACCAGATATACTTTCAAGTGACAAGTCCTTTTTTTTTGGACACCTAGAGGGCGCGCAAAGGTGACAGATAACCAGCCGAGCTTCCGTGAACCCAGGGAGCCTCTGAACTAAAGACCGTGCCACTAGTCTTCGAGATAACTATACATCACGTTTAATCTAAGTTTGCTTTTCATTTCTTTCGTCCGTTAGCTGGTTGTTTTCTGCTAGCCTTTGAGTACGCCCTTCCATAACTGAGTCAGTAGTGGCCTGTTGTCGTTGCCATCGTTATTCTCTGTCCGTTCGTTTTTCGAAGAAATTCGTCGAGGTTAATTTTTCCATTTGTGCCTCCGGCGCGCTATATTTTTTTGCTGAGGTTTTAGCATAATTTTTCAGACGCTCGTTCGTTGCTTCGTTCGTCCTTCTCTTTGCCGCCGTGTTTCTGTCTCTGTTACCTCTCTGCTGCGACCACTACTCGCATTATTATCGTTATCATTATTATAACCATTAAATCATTATTATCGACGTGTGTATCACCACGACTCTGATCAGCTAGTAGGTTGTAGCTCATACTTATTTTCCTCCTTTCGTTAATTTTCAAATATTTAGGCCGTCTGTATAATTTTCGTTCTGTTGTCATCCAGTGTGTCGTATATATTATCGTCATAAAAGGCCAGTCTATCCATTAATCCAAGCATGGTATCATTAATAGTATGTCATTACCGTCACCGTTCTTGTCGATAGCATGACTTAAGAAGAGTAATTAATCATATAATCATCACCGTTGCCATTTACCATTGTTATAAATGGCAACGCTGATGAGCGCGTCGCGCTCATGTACTCGCCTGCTTAACACGTTACCAGTCGAACTACGCTTAGCGTGGTTCATATCGGCAGCATATATCGATTATGGATATTTATAATAATAATAGATATTGATACGAATAAGCAAGTCACATTGAACGAATTCTGTGCTTGTGATATATATATAGATCCTCTTCGCGTGTCCAATGAGCATGCCGTCAGTGGTAATAATTAGGTAGTAACGCGTCTCTGTATCTGTAGTTGGTTGTGTGCATAGATGTGTGTCTGCGTAGGTATATCTGTGTCCTTTTATGTTAATGTTTCTAGCCTTTTTCTGTTTATATCGGCGGCCTTCTTCAGAATCTTTTACCAAATGACTCATCGTCGAACAAGATCGGCCATTAATCAATCAGCATCATACGGCTTACGCTCTAGTCACTCATGCCCTCCGCCTGCATTTACCACCCCACCCCACCCCACATCCATTAGAATCATCGTTTTTCTAGATCATTGCTTATCTCGTCCAGTTTTATATAGGTGAATCATCATCAAGCATCATTATCATATCGCATTTTATGTTAATACCAGTGCCGTCAATATTTTTGTATGCTAGTAATTAGAATAAGAATAATTATCATATAGTCAATTGTTATTGTTTTCTTTCGCTGCTAACCGTTGTTTCCATACATTCATACCATTTAGTTCCGCGTCAGTGTAATTGGGGTCAGTTGTTATTACCTACTATCTTTGAGTAATCGTCGTATAAAAGGTTAAGCTACGGCGGGACTGCCTGGACAACAAAATCAATCAATTGATCAACAACTGAAGTAGCATTAGGTCACCGTAGTAAATTATCTCAATTCAGAGCAATCAATCAATCTATGCATTAATAGATCACTCCATCGTTCAACAAATCAATTAATCAACTTATCAATCAGTCCATCAACACATTGATTACGCCATCACTCACATCAATAAATTAAATCATTAGCATTAGCATTACTATTATCAACATATAATAGTCATCGGTGTTAACTTTAACCGTTATTCTCAATCACGAATAATTCGTGGACATTATCAGAATCCAAATTCGCCTCCGAAGTCATCATTATTACAAATGAATCAATCTATCATCATCACGAAAATCAAAACCATTAACAGCGTTTTATTTCTAGGAGCTATAGCGCGGGTTAGCGGTGGGCAGCTGGTGGGCAACGTGGCTTGACCGACGACGCTCGGGGCAAGCGCTCGAAATGATAACGTACCGCCGACAGCTTACATATTCACTAGTCAAATAAACGAGCGAAGCCTGGCAGTAAACGCATCTTTGCCTCGGCCTGTCTGTTCATCCATCCATCCATCCCTCTGTCCGATCGCCCGCCCGCCCGCCTGCCCGCCCGTTCTTCCGTCTGTGTCCCTGTTTTTCTGTTATCGTATCGATGTCAGCCGGACATCTGTTCAATGTTTTTTTCAACAGCTGTTTTGTGCGACGCAACAGCGTAGTGTGCTTTTATTAAAATGGTTTTGCAATCATGGCAAAAGGCTCATAGCTTTTCACTGCCTTGTTGTTTTCGTAGTTGTTTGCCACAATCTCTTGTTTACGCTCTTTCTTATGGCAATACTCATAGAAAGTGAACAAACCTGCTTTAATGTTCACCATAAGTACGATACAATGTAAATACATACATAGGGCTGCTGTTCTACCGAAACGACGAGGGTTACGGTACGATATACTTGTGGAAATATGTTTCTCTCTTATGTACTGTTTGTCTTCTTCTTTCTGTCGCGTGCGCGTAAGTTCTAAACTTCGTAAGTTGAAATCTCTTGTGTTTAATAATATAAATTCATCTCTTCGTTCCTGTTCTCTTGAGAGTGCTGTAGGTCGTGGAGTAAGGTAGTTAGAATAGATAGTGCATTGTCATAGATGTATGGTAGTATGCATTTAATTATTAAGTACTCGCGTAGCATTATAAACTATTATCATTCAGGTGCAATTGGCCTGATATGGCTTAGCGAGCGTCTGCCTGTTTGCCTGCTGCCTAGCCCCATTAGATTCAGAGCGTCTTGGCCCGCTTGGCGGAAGGATCCGAGGTGTCTCGAAAAGCTGCTCGTTTGCGAATTGCACTTTGCGTTGTATCCGTTACTGTTGATGACGTCGGAGTATCAGTATTACTAGTAATAGTTAAAATTGTCGAAGTTGAAACTGTTGGAATAGCAGATATTCTAGTTGTTGCCGTTCTAGTTGTAACTGACGAAGAAAAGGAAGGTAAATTGGTGGTAGTAGCTTCAATAGAAGGTGAATAAGTATTATTATTCGTAGCAGTATCACTCGTAGAAATAGTAGTACTCATTGAAGAAGAAGACGAAGAATAAGCATTACTTTTAGGAGTAGTAATAGAAAGCAGAGCATAGCAGTAAGCCTGAGAACCAGCGACCGCCGAGTTATCGGACATGCGGCTCATTAGCCGCATAATCGCAGCTCGACGAGCTTGAGGGGGCGCAAAGCCAGTCGTCTCGAAGCGAATAACGGGAACTTGGAGCAGCAATGGAGTCTCGTCGTAGCACCCGGCCAGGCGCATAGGCCTGCTTTCGGCACACTGAAGGCGCTTAACGATCCCGTCAGTGTCCGCCATCATGACCGGTATATTATTATGGTTGTTCGAAATGGGCAACGCACGCCCGACCTGCGTCCCCAGTCCGCTAAAGGCTCGAACAATCGCTGGTGTTGGAAGCAGTATTCTGTTGGTCAGGCTCATGCTGTTGGCAACGAGCTCATCACGACCGCTCTTATGCGTGTGCTCGTGACTGTTGTTGCTGAAACCCTCAGTTGTCACATAAGACTTATTGTTGTTATCGTTGTCGCTTCTATCGTTGTCCGCGGTGACAATAGGATATGCGTCCTCATTTTTCAAGGTAAAATCGCCCTCCAGAATTATTAGCTGTGATGATTCGTGGCCATTAATACGTTCGGTGTTGTCGTCGCCAGGCGTACTCCTCCCGCACCAGCTTGTGCTGTCAACGCTTAAAGACTGTTGATGACACTGTTGTTGTTGCTGTTGCTGAACCATGCCATCATTGTTGTTCACACGCAAGACGATACCAACTACTGGGCTGTAATTTTTGCTGAGGCTACTGCTGACGCCGGCGTCGTTGTTGATAGTATTGTTGCTGTTGTTGTTGCCGTTAAAGCTGTTGTTACGGCTGCTGCTGCTGTCTGGTAGTGAAGCAACGAATCTGTTTGTTGACAGTGCGGTTTCGCCCAGTGTTGACTGAGAGCTAAATGGCCATTTCATCGAGGCCAGTGACGAGGCCGCACTAAGTAGCGACCGGCTCATGCTGCTGCTACTGGCTGTTACTACCTGACACGACGATGTACCTGTCCGCCAATTCTCGCCAGCTTTATTTATGTTCCTCCAGCCGCGGCCTCGCTGTGTACAGCCCATCCATTTCTAATCACAGTACGAAGTCGACGCATGCGAATTGGCCGACCGATGGGTATGTACGTTCTGCCATTTGCCGTCTTTCTTAAGCCACAGGCGTGTCTCTTCCGTCTGCTTACTACGGGCTTGTCCTGTTCTGCTGTCAACGTATTGTGTCAACCTGCGCACAAATGACCGTACAGTGAAACTAGGATAAAAAGCAGACGACACTATGATCGAAATAGGATAAATTTTCTAAATAAAAAAAATTTCGGGAAACTGCTACAGGCAATTGAAGGTAAATGGCAAGAGTTTTTACTTATGCCATGCAACTGAGTCGGTTAGTAATAATTAAAAGAAGGAGAAACTATTTAATACAGTAATATTATACTCTTGCTAGTGTCAGTAAGGCTACCACGGTGACTGCTAAATTAATCCTAATAAAAGTACGATAAGTTTAATTACTTTTACTAAGAAAACTACAAATCTTTTAAGGTAAAATTTTAAATTAACCATTTAAGTTATCGAGCGGATTATCTGGTATAGTGAATACGTCGGCTCTTAGAAAAAGAATATCATACACTATCTTTTGTATATTAAAACATATATGTAAAACTTAAGAGAAAGACAAATTATTCGGTTGAACCTCGAGTAATTTTGGTGTTTTCGCTTAACATAAATGGCAACATTTTCACCCAAATTCTATTAACATTTTTTCTTATTATATATTTGCCGTCACTCTTTATGACCTTTTGTCTCTGAACCCATTTATTTATTTATTCCTTCTCACCAGAAACGTTTAGGTCTGATATTAGAAAAATTCGTTTAGCTGGGCTTTAACGATTCGCTTTCACTACGATTTCGATCTGCCACTGATCCATTGGCGCGAGATTACGGTGGATGAAAAGAAATCTTCAAATCAAACTTCTGCAGAGCGACTTTCCCAACATTTTCCGTGAGTCGCCTGGCGTTGTCATGCAGAAGGATAACTTCGCCTTTTCTATTGGGTCTTTTCAGCTGGATAATCTCATTTGCTCGATGCAATCAGGTCAGATACAAATCCTTGCTAACCGTCCCGTCCTTTTCGAACGTTTCCTAGTGTACAAGATCCTTTCAGTCCCAGAATGTGCAGCTGATCATTTCTTTTAAGATGGAAATTCGTCTTAATTCTGAATTCGGACATACTCGTTCTTTTCTCTGCTTTGGCAGGTTTTAACGAGACAGCACTTGAATGGTATACAGAAGTAAACAAATAAAGGAGATATGAACGGAAAGGGGAATATTGAAAACAAACTGAAAACCTTTATGTTCCAACCTAAAATTTTCCAGATAAATGCAAAAAAACAACGGCATTTCTTTTTATGATTTAGTTCCTCAAATATTTTTTACGGTTTGTTGAACTTTAAGATAAATATTAATCAAGTTACAAGAGCTTTTGTTAATGTCCAATAACACCAGGTTAAAGGGTGCACATTCGTAAGACTGCACAATCTCAGAAAAGACACTCAGAGACTGTTCTACTTTACCTAACATAGGCGATGCAGGCGGCGTCTTCGCTCATCATGTGCACCGTCGGATTGAGGATGGTAGTATTGCATCCGGCCTTAGCCTGCTTGGCAGCTACATCGAAGTGGAACTTATGGAAGTCCATTCCCTCAATCAGGTTACCCATTGCCTCGGGCTCGAAAGCCGTCATATGGGAGTCGCACAGCTTTCTACGTATCGATAAAATAACGATAAGGAATTTTGTACCTTGTTACTTGTAACACTTGTAATCTGACAGCGTTGCGTACACGCGAAGTTGTCCGAATTTCTACTACTTTAACAGTTTCTTCGGTTCGCTTCAACATGGGGATTAGAATAGTAATAAATATAACTTATTTTTTAGTTTATAGCTCATACGCAACTACTTTTACTATTCATATATCTTCATTTTAGCCACTAGTGATTCTATACAGTGCAGTATTTTTATCTTGTTAATTCATCGTAAATTTCGTACTTACGTGTAGGTCTCGAAATCACCCGTGTTGATAGCTTCGATTAATTGCTCGGTGAGCTTGACCACCTCCTGCTTGCGAGCTGTTGCGAGTAAACGACGTTAGCTCAGAACGGCACACTCCGTTATTGTACGAAATGTACCCGGAATAGTTGGTCGCTCAAAAAATATGCCGCCGGAATTGTAATTAAGCCATAGCGCATTGGGTGCTACCATAGGCATTTGTTCATCACCATACATCGTTCAGAGATACGCACACACACGCACACACAAACGCACAGACACTTGCATAGAAACGAAACATAACAACTCCAACGACCAACAACATAAGAGGCAGTCACAAGAAGTACACCAACAGTAAAAATTGTGCGAAAACTGTAGTCTACTCTGTAAAAAAAAACTTGGCAATTACCGAAAACGAAGACTTTTTATTATTTCTCTTTAAAAAAGAAAACTGCTGTAGCACTGAGTATCTATCAGCATGGGCAGGCATGCAAATCCTAAAGGCTCCGCTGGATGATGGTGTCTGTCCGCGACTGGCATTTTCTTTGCGCCAAATTTACGTGTACGTATCTGTACATATGTGTAAAAGCAATGCAAGTTTCAGCCAGTAAATGTGATATAAGAGATATAAGAAAAAATGGTATAAGAATTTTTATCTGTCTAGTTACCGGTAATAACTAGATAGTAAGAAATATCTGAAAAAGCCGCTGGGGCATGCAAAACATCAACACACAAACGGTAGCATAAAAAAGCCGGCTTCCACATAATATTTGTGAGAACCGAAAAATATTAGACAAAATTAACAATTTTTTAACAATCAAAAAAAAAATTGGGCACAGAAATCACAGCATAGTATATAAAGTAAACTTAAGAACTTCCAATTTTTAAAAAGTATGGAAAAATAAGTACACTTTCAGCTAAACCGCATATGTTGTATATATGCAACAATCACGTACAATGCGAAATGAACCGTAATAATTGCAGACACTTTGTACAAAAATACTTAAGAATAATTGCCGAATGGCGCTTGTACTTAGGAAGTCTCAAACGCAAACGAGATGGAGAAATATAATAAACAGAATTCTCTAGCAAGTAGAGTGGTATGATATAGTGACCCAGAACACTGATGTAGCGAAACAGTTTTCTTTTAAGACATGCTCGAGTAACTACCGATGTACTGTTATTTCGGCACAATTTCGTGATGGGCACTGTGTGCGTTTCTTGTTCGACTGCCACAATTAGAATTTCTCCGCGCTATGAGTTTTCTCTTTATGTAGGACGTTGCCTATTATATGTGTACATAGTAAATTGCGTAACACCACTGCGTCTCTTTTCCGCACTTTTAGGCTCGTGCATTGACATACTGAGGATGTCTGGTTGCATAGTTAATGGACAATGGAAAGGTTCGTCACATATTCTCGGTTCCTCTTGCCTGCAATCTACTTTTTGGCTACGTCCACGACACCTTACAGAAAACGGCGGCGTACATGCAAACGTACATGGGCTCTATTCCATAGAAAAGATATATAATATATATCTTTTCTATGGAATATATCTTCTTCATGAGATCTATCGGTTAATGCTAATAATATCGTCCTATTGTTATTTTGTTGACCACAAAAAGATAAGCACAAAAATGTAGTTTAGACTGTATAACAATAACATTTACGAAATACGAATTAGAATCGAACAAACTTCAGTCAGTAATCCACTCGTAATAGCATTATAGCTAGCAACAGGTCAGTTTCGCCAATCACAACCAGCCACTTTTTGCAGTGTGGTTACAGCTGAAGTCTAAAATAGCCACGGAAAGGTTCGAAAAAGGAAATTAGGTTCAAGAATGAAAAACGACAATGATCGGCCTGGCAGTAATGGCAGTGCTCAAGTGTACATAAAGTGACAATGCTGATAAAAGGCGACGCGCTGTTGAGACGCGTCGGCCGTATTACACTCGTGCATGAACGCGTAGATAGAAAGCTTGTGTATGCGCGATAATGGGAACGCATCGTAGGACTTGATCGCTCGGCTGTCGAATTGTTAGCGGATGACTACGATTACATGACTCACGATCCATACATCCAAATAGAATAGCAAACTGCCAAGAATCGACGAAATATCGCATTACGGTGCGAATAATAAATCGATAATAATGAGTAGAGAGTTAGAATGAAAGCGGAAGGCAGAGCTGTATGATGGACAAAAGCAAAGGACGAGCGAGTGAAGAAAACAAGGGGAGCGTGTCGAGAAACAAAAGAAACTAAGTTGGAGAGATCAAATGTACTTGGTAGTATAGGGAATGGACTAACGAGAGTTAGATAGAGTGCCTGAGATAGAGCACAAAAAGTGGCGCCGAGTGGCGCTATCGCCACATTAATCTTCCGCCAACAATACAGTCCCTTAGTAATAGTGCACTTAGCGTGACCGATTTGGCCATTACGTAAATGTGAAAGAGCAACCCTTGAAGATGGCTGCCTTGAAAACCATTCGGCTACACAAGCCTCATAAGCGAAATCTGGCTGGGATGTGGGTGTATGAGATTAACTATGATGAGGTTGCAGGTATGAACAGGGGAGAGCAGGGACATTGTCAGCTAGTTTCAACCGTATACCATATTAAGTCGGAATCATCGTGGCTGGATGTTATTGCACAAGCAGCAGTAGGGGTTGTTGCGGTTGTAAGATCTGCTAGTTGTTGTGTTAAAGCTGGTTTTTGTCGTCAGTACTACTTACGGTCGAGGACGGCTGGGGAGCCCATCGAGCTCGCGGCCACACCTCCGTTGCGAATTACAGCGCCTGATTGACCGAAGACGCGCGTGAACGACCAGATGATCAATCGAAAACGTCGAAGATTGAACGCGACAACATCGTCGACATCGCAATTATCATCGTCGTTGTCATCAAACGAAGAGTACCAACGGGGGCAAGAACGGGGGCAGAAGTGGCAAGAACGGACTCAAGTGAGATTCACACGACACTCAAAATTTATTTCTCCTAACTCCACTTACGTAGCAGCAAAGTAGGTCGATAGGCAGATAATACTTCGCAAAATAGTTTATTGCGAAAGACAAAGTAATAAGATTCCCGGTTCTTGTAGCTATTTAGTTCATCATCATCATCATCATTATCGTGATCGACAGTACAGCTATCGTTATCGATCAGCAATGATAACAGCATTATCATCAGCAATCGTCAGCCAATCAGTCAATTCATCATCAGCAGGGTAGGTAGCAGCAGTAACAGAATGCAACGTGGACTCGACAAAATACAGGCAGCTACGGCTATTGCGGCAAGTAATCTATAGTAATAATCCTAAAAAAGAGAAAAGCGTGGCGGGAAATTAGATTTGAAAGTAACTACTGAACAACAATAGCTGTAAAATAATGATGCAGGCGATGCGAACTGCGTGACCGACAAGCGGGTTTTGTTACGGTATTATATATTTGTAACGGTAACGGATATCAAGCTCCGTGCACTTCCCAATGGTTATCGGCTATGGGCGGATATTGCATGCATGTGGTTGATTTTTGGTTGATGCTTCCTGTTAGTATTACTTGGTTTATTTTTTCTTTAACTTAAAGGGACACACTACTCGCTGAACTGGGGCGGTCCGTGCACGGCAATTATCCTACAGCAAGTTCTACAATAGTTCTGTACGAATGTTTATCGCTTACTTTTACGAATGTTCTATTTGGTCTTTGTCAACGTTAATATATATGTGTCATGTCAAGCCGTGTCTAACATCGTCGTATATCAATCCGTATATTGCTGTGTAGTAGAATCCGCTAGGTTCGTCTGTCAGGTTACTACCTCTTGATGGGTTCAAGGGAGCGTTTTGGCCTCCCTCTCTTAGAATTCGAAATGCAGGCTCTCGTTGCGGCGGTGAGGTCTCATAGGCAGAATGCGTTTTGACATACTCTAAGATTGACTGCTGGCACAGGTTGCAAAAGCTGGTTAGCTTGTCAACAGATTAGAGGGTAACGTTTGCTTAGCCTCAAAATAGGAACTCAACTAAGCGCCGACAATGGCAGCGGGAGAGCGTGCCGGTGTACAATAATGCATCGAAGACCGCTATCAAAAGAGTACTAACTGACAACTGCGCCGTGAGAACAGCAGCTGAAGCTTCGCTTTTTATGTCTGCTAGCACTCGCCGAACACTTATTACGTTGGTGCTGCTGGCGATGGTAGTCAGTTTCCACTAGGTGCCTTTGAGAGCTCTTCCACCGAGCGCGATCAGTGAATGCCAAAGAGAAGGGATATAGACAGCGACAAGGAAAAGTCGTATAGAAAAAACAGAGCTTATCTCTACAATCAATAATATTCGCCGGGTGTCCGCTGTAGTGATTGCTGTTGTATTGTTATGAATATTGGTACTTGTGTGATGCTCACTTTTGCGAACGGTTCAGTCAAATCGTAGTGGCGGATGTAGAAGGCATTGGCAAAAAGTGAGGAAAACCACGAAATTAGACCGATCACCATGTATCGCGTAAACTTTTCAAAGATTAAACATAGTGCATGACTATTACCGCAAACAAAAATAGCGCAAGTGAAAAGAAGATCGGTATTAAAGTCAATTTGTGACCGACTGAGCAAAAATTAACAACAGAGCAAACAAGACATGCATAAATTTAGCTATTATTATTAGGCTGTTACAAGAGAATCCAGCGGATTCAGGCGGAAAACTGAATAACTTTTGAACTAGAAGGTTCCAGACAATACTTTTTCAGTATCCATTAGAAGTGCTCTGTTTTGCGTTTAAATCCTTGTCCCACTGCTCTGGCAGCTTCTGGACAACCATATACCTACCGTTCGCGTTCCCATATGTAATTTCTGTATTTCTGTATGGCTTCTCAAAATAAAGCTAGTTCTTTTAGTGGATGGCAAACCCATGTAATCACATAGACTTGGATTCGGAGAGCAAGCAAATCGAAGCAAACGTTAGATATTCTTTTGCTTGATCCAGGGAGTAACTGAGGCACGATGAGTAGACTGTATGCTTTTAGTTGCCGAGCGGACAGTCTGCAAGTTTCTTAAAAAAATTCGGTATAGGAGGCTGCATTTATTGTTTAATTTTTAGCGAATATCTCATAGTAGCACATATTATGTCCATTGCGAAGTACCACCATCACCTCGCGTCCTTTTTTACTTCTTCGTCCTTATTTACTTGACACTGCTGCCGAGCTCGATTTCTCTGCAGAGCTGTGCTCGTCCTCCGGCTGGTTGTAAATATCACACCATGTCTATGGCCTTCGTATGCTTCAGAAGGGTTCTTTATTAATTAAAGTTTTGTAAATCGTGTTTGCCATACAACGCATGCGTTTCCAACTAACCTGGAGGCAATTCACGGGAAGCCTATTTTTATTCAGTTTCCAAATAAGTTACATATGATAATAAAGTTCTTGTGAAGCAGGCTACTTTCATCGAAAACCTACTCAACTGCGGCAATGCGTTTTCATCTTTCGGTTTCTGACATCTGGTCACCTTTTCACTGATTTTGGAACTCATCTGAACGTTTGCACCATTCCCGGACTGTACTTTCGCCCAAAACATCATAGCCTACTTCACTAGTCTTCGATGGACTCCCGTAAGCCGGTGACCAAGGAACAAGAACTTCACTACTAAGCGTTGCGTTTCAATATTATAAATGTTTTTTTTTCTGAATAAGTTTCTTCTGGAGTAGACCCTACCAGTTTACATTTACAGGTTTGAAGAGTGCTAAAGTATTGACTAACCAAATATTGTCTGCTAGTGGCGCATAATTTAAAAAAAAAAGTTGTTCAATTCGCAAAACCGCCGGATTCACTTGTAGCAGTCTAATATGATAAATAAGATCGTAGCAGTATTATATTATTATATGTCTCGAAGTGTGGGGAACTGCAATATGCTTGGAAATCAGTGCGCAACCCGAAGCAGGTAGATTGGCTAAGTATCGTGTTGTTTAGTGAAACAGTAAAGGGAAGATTCCTATTCTCGCCGTTACGTTTAACATACATCGTTTATCTGTCTGTGAAGGCTTATGAAAAAAGTCATAGCAGGGACTTACAGAAACGTCTATCACTTCACATCTGGTGAAAACATGGTTGAACCCTAGAGTAAAAATGTGGTTCCGTTATCCTCCGGATTAATTGCACTCCTAACCCAGGTCATGTGTGCAAAGCGATAGTATTTTTACCGATCAATGTGCTGAAACAATCGTGCTTTTCCCTCTGTTGTCATCATTGGCATTGTGGAAGAACTACTCGGTATCAAAACGTATCAAGACGGAAGGACATCAAGCTTAATGAATGACGCATATTTCAGTTAGACTGGACCTACAACGATATAAGGTTTTGTTGGACGATGTCTACGGAGATACTATGGAGCTGTTAACAGTATCGTTAGATTTTCAAAACGGTATATTAGACCACGTTTCCTGCCGGGCATGATCCGAGTCATTGGCGAGATCCAGCACAGCCAAGTTGCTGAGGCCAAGGCGAACAACCACATACCAAATACCAAGAATCAAATGCAAGGATTATCTACAGGCAGACGTGGCAATCGATAAGAAGCCCCACAAGTTACTAACGAAGCATAGAACTTTGCATCTAGGCTTCAGCGTTTACAACTTAATTTCATTTCACTGCTATATATATATATATATATATATATATATATATATATATATATATATATATATATATATCAGGCATAGCATCACAAGTCTATATACGCTGTACAGGTGTGTAAATAACGATAATATATACTTTTATCCAACAGCAGAAGAAATAGGCTACGAGCTACCTGAGCAAGGTGACCGTTCTATTGTCACATTTGACTTTGTCCATCTCTGTAGTGTTAGCCTATACTGCCTACAACTAATGAATTGCTACTGGATCGTGTCTAGAATAAGCATATCTTGAAACATATCTGGCGCGTACCTTGGGGATCGCACTGGATCACAGTTTTGCTTCTCTCTGGACCGCTGTGAGCGGATCCATGGCTGGTCACGTCTGAAACGAATCGGGGCTCAACGAGTGCTCTTCATAAACACCAATAAAGTGTCCTTTTGAAGCTCGACATAGTAAAATCTATATAGAGCTGTCCAAAGTGCTGTTTTAAGAAAAGCAGAGTACCTAGGGCCGGCCCCCGGTGAAAGTAACGCCTATTAGAAGACCTAGCTAGTTAAGCGAGTCGATGCTTATAAAAAGAAAACTCAGATCGACCATTCAATGATTAAATCAGTCATTCGCTCTAGAACGCACGAACAGACGACAGACAATCACCGAACGACTGGACGGCCCATCAATCATCAAGCAAACGAATAAAAAAAGGTTCTCATAATAATCATGTAATTTTGATCGGCATCACGTTCATCCTCATAAAACATTTACTTATTTTCACAACCGTCACGCCAGTTGTAACCAATCCTTATCAGCATTAGCAGTATCATAAACGATGTGATCAATGCTTTGTTTAAATCAAAGTCAGTTCTCAACGACATGATCAAAAAAGTAACTCAGGCTGTTGGCAAAAACTGGACAAGACAGCGAATCTTGGCCAAACGGGCGCGGACGGATTGATGATACTGAGATAATAACAGTACTAACAACAGCTTTTTCTGTTTCCATTTATCAATGGATTAATCAAGCAAGCAATCAAATACGAAATCGGTACCCATTTAATTGATCTCGCAACAGCACGATCTACAACCATACGTACGCACAAAAATTATAGCAGGAATTGAAACGCGGCAAAGCATCAGTCAGTCGAAGAAATCGACATTGCCATTCGTTGTCTATTATTTCTTTCGATCGAATTACTCCAAACAGATAACTACCCTTAGCAGTCATCGGTTCTATCATAGTTATTAAGTTATCTTCATCCAATAATCCATGATCGTTATTACGAGTAGGCATTGAAAAATAAAAAAAGAAATGATTAATCGAGCCAGTGAAACAGAAGATTTGTATGGATAGGCTTTTTAATAGCATCTGCGTTCCATTTAGAATAAATGTAAACATAACTAATGACGGCCAGCTGGCGTATTTGATTAAGTGTTATTTAATTTATATAGTCTATGTACGTTCTTTGTATAGAACATATTTACATATCAATTTAAATATTGCATACATATTGGTGAAATCAAGGGGTGCCTAACGGAGCTCGATTAATCAGACCCATCAATGAGACAATGAATGCATTTACTGAACCAATCAATCGACTCATTTGTTTCATCAGCCATTTGTCTAGTAACTCGATCTGAGTAACTAGGGGGCATTTGATCTCGTTAGGTGGTCAGTATTGGTTTTAGGTAATGCCAATACTGAGATTCTCAGAAAGAAGGCGAAGATAGGCACAACCTGGGCATCCAGCGATCCAACTGTACGGAAGGCTGTAACTGGCGGCCAGTGAGAATCAATAGTACATATTGAGCAATGGCGTATGTAAAGTCAATGCAGTGCCTTTGTCTCGATCGGGTGAAAACCGAAAAGTAAGTGCGGCGTAATGGCATAAGAAAAAACTTCGTAGTCTCATCATCTGCAGGGAATTGAATTTCAAGATATAGTTAAACTTCTGATATATGATAAGTATATGTTTCCCCGTTATGTATACCGCATTATATATATGATCTCGTTTTACTTAATCATCATCATCATCTGCGTTGCTGGAAGTGTACATTATCCTTACTATAGATACTTATGCTCGTATGCACACATTTATTACTATCTAAGCTGATATCTTGTCGTCGAGTTCGACTGAGCTCAAGACAAGCAGCTTGAGCTACAAGTTAGTTTTTTTACATCGATTTATCGCAAAACGCAAAGGAATTCACCCTGCCATGTGGTAAAAGTAGTAATAATACTGTTTTGTCTATTACTATTTTTATTGTTACATAGCCTCATCTAGTATTGTTATATCACCGATAGATGATGAACGTCTATGATATGATGAAATGTGTTACAAAATCTCTTTAGTTTTTATGCCAACTATACAAACGGACGGGAAAAGCAGACAATCATGTGTTGATAGACAATGAATCTGATTGATTGGTTATGGGTCTACACAGTGGTGACCCTCAGTGGTGCCAAACATTAGACAAATATGTCTAGACAAGCAGAACAAGATAAAGCACTCAGACACACACGCGCACATATATATATGAGTGTGTGCATCGGCTATATATAAATATCTAGACAGGTAAGGTGTCTTTTCCGTTGATCCCAGTCATTCAGTACTATGGTAATTGTAGCGTTGTTTTGTTTATCTGAATAAGGTAAGCATAGGCCGTTTGTAGTTGTTAATCGGCTTGAGATAAAACACTGGCGGATACTACTTCAATTAGATTAAATGTGTTGTTATATGATGCATGCAAAGGACTATCCACTTGCAACACGACAAATACTGAGGATCAGCGTTTTGCGCCTTCTCTTCTGTATTATTACTATAAGTGTTAATAGTATTGGCGGCTAAAGAAGATGAGATGTTTGTCAATATAAACGGCAGTTGAAGTTAAAAAAATTGGCTAAAGTTATACCTAATAAATACTAAATATGAGCGCCATGAGAAAGAAGCTGGGCAAAAAACGTACAAGATGTGCGAAAGCGCCCTGCGAGAATATGTACTTATCTATAACAGGATTTTGAACCGATAACGAATTGGGTCAACAAAATCATTAAATAAAACGTAACGGCAGCAACAGCAGAAGTAATAATACGGTCATGTAATGCGATTTTTTAAAAAGAAAAACAGATGCTTATCTGCAGAATCTATAAGCTACGGTCACATGTAATTCATTGGGAGTTGGCAAAAAAGTAGCTTCAAAGCTATTTGATACGAAATGTCGTTCTCCGGAGCAGTATACAGAAAAAACTATTTAAAAACAATACAAAAATTCATTCGTTGCAATGGTTATTATGGCTGCGGGTCACGAAAACTATACTGGCGCCAACAACAAAATCATTTGTTACAATTAAAAACGGTAGCCCAAATTATCTGAATATAATTGTTTGCTCATTCCCAAAAATAAACAAACGATTTTTATGCGTAGATTATATATATATATATATATATATACATATATATATATATATATATATATATATGGAAGTATACTATCATGTTAACAAAAATAGAATTATATGAGAAATCAAACATGTAGGGAATGTGTAGTAAAAGAAAAGACTAAAAGCTTTATTCTGAATACAGCAGGTACATACTTGTAGGCTGAAATGACAAATAGATTTATGCCAGTTACGCTACGCTATAGTTTAAGGTTATAGCTCGAAGTGATTGTTGAGATACGTAAAAACGTGGTCTGGTGTGATTAAGCGTGTTATGAGGAGGAGGTCCGTTGAGTATGGTAATTAGGACCGAAAGGAAACATTCGTAATCAACATAAATGAACTATTATAGTGGTAAACACAGAGGTAGTTCAGCAGTAAGTTTCAGTCGCTCTAATTAATTGACGGCTGAGCTCAAAATGACTAGCTTAATAGAACCGAATGGTTTGTTGATTGCCCTATCGGGATCTGACATGACAAACGTAGTATCGATCTGCTATATCTAGGGGATCATGTCAAATAGTGACAGCAATTTCGGGTGGCGCCAGCTTATACCTGTTGCACTCTGATATTGCTGACGATGCTACTAATTACGACTGATTGAAACGATTTGTTCTACAGCGATCGTCTGTCTGGATACCGCATATCTCATCACCTGACTCAGAGAATGCCGAAGAACCTCATAACGGCCATTTGGCTTGTTGTTGTTCTTTAATGCATGGTTGAAACACAGCAGCAGGACAAAAGGCTTAATTAGTGGACGGCTTAAAAATGATCGCGGATAAAATCAATATGTTATAAGCATAAACCTTCCCTAATATTCATAACGACAGAAAGCTACGGATCTCGGAAAATTATTTTTAGGTGAGCAGCTTAGTAATCCGTGAAAGGTTACACGCCACATAGAGCTCAAAAGGGGTAAGCTAGGCCTAGCTGAATGAACTTCAATTTGAGGGATTAAAAATCGAAGAGAAATTCCAAAGAAAGCACTCGTTGTCTCAAATGCTTTCCTTCCTACCAAAAAAGTGTAAATTGAGTGGTAGCATAGAATGATAGAGCGCTTGTTCTTAGTGGGGTATTTTTACCGTATACTGGGCGGCATTGTCTGGATGATTAATGCGCATCTCTGTAAGTGCGTTGCCATTATTAAGAAGCATGCTCCCATATCGGTTCAAGCCTGAATGTTGGCAAATATAAATACTAGATATTAATGACCAGTAAAGCAAGGAATAGATACAAAACAAGAAACTGCGGCTAATAGCTGCTTGAATCATTGCCATTCCGTTTCTCAGGTCTTCTGGATACACTCCAGATAAATCTAGGAGTACTCACTCCGGTTAGACTCTCAATACTGACAGGTCCTTGATGCCATAGCTAAAAATAGGTGTTTTCGTAGATTTGGGATGAGGCAATGATAAATAAGAAGGCATTTTTGGAAGTAAAAGAAGCGTTGCTTGAAATGATCTAATGAAGGAAGTAGAGCTAAATTGATTATTATTATTACTATGAGTTGAGCAAAAGGTGCCTGATGACGGCAGTAAGTAAATGAATGTGTGTGAGGGAATGAGAGACCAAAAGCGACAGAAAGGGACCAAGAAAACGTAGGGGTCTGAAAGATTTAAGTTGAATATAATGCGCGTGTTTCAAGAACAAAAGGGCACAAGATAGAGGCAGCCAGCAACAAACAGCACCACCAATCGTTGTTGTAGCAACAGCAACAAACTGTAGCAACAAAAATAAAAAAAAAGGTTACCCAAATTAAATGAACGAATAAGCTAAAAAATACGACTGAAACTCAAACGCGGCAACAATGGCTATGAATTGAATAAAAAAAAAAACGCAAAGACCGTAAGGTGTCAATAAAGCTATTTCACCGCAACGCCTTCCATCGCTTGCACGTAACTCACGCCTTTGACTGACTAATCAGGTCCGCAAACAAAAAACTCACACGCGATCCTGCTGATCGGGGTGTGTGACACGCTAGATGTTGCTTGCATAGCGATACTTTGTTTCTCTTTTTTTGCCATCCTTATTGGTAGTCATATATAATAATCGATTTCAAATGCAAAGTCTTCGTCATGAAAACCAGCTACCGTTAAGTCCAACAGGATGTCCATGCGAACGTAACGATGGCCGAATGCAAACCCAGAACCAAGAAAAAGAAGAGAAGTACGCAAACTAAGCTATCATACGACGTACAACAATTCTACACCATGTTAGGCGGTTGAAGGTTACTGGGCGGGTGGCAAATTCGCAGCGTTTAGGTTAACAGAATTGATCGATTAATCATTTGGCCGTATACATGATCATAAACGCCAAATAGTAAACATGAAGAAGGGCGATTGTACACCGTTCGAAACAGGCTTAAAGACATTAAAGGTGTAATATCATAAATACATAGATTAGATCAGGAGTCTGTGGATCATTGCTTGATAACAACATACAGTATATGACAAAGGTAAAACCGACTCGGGACTCAGCTCGGTTGTTGAGTTAGCATAGAAGGCGATTAGGAGGAAGGTTTGGTAAGTCAGTCAGGAGTGGGGCAAAAACACCAAGACAGGAGAGATACTGGAGGAGAAGACGAGAGAGAACGGGCAAGCCGAGATAAGTGTATATCAACACGGGTTAGGTAGTCGAACCGTCTGTCGGGGCGAGTGACATGAAAAATAAGTCTTCCAACGAACATGTACAAAAAAGAAAATTATTACCAGCAACAACAATAAAAATAAGTATTATTATTATTATTACATAAGCAATAATAGTAATAATGAAATGCTACGTAGCCAAACAATGACTGTTAAACGAAGCAGGAACAATAAGGGAGAACAACAACCAACGAATCATCAGATCGCAATCGACGTTTTGCAGTAGTAATAAAAAATTATCAGTCCAATTGATAAATTGTAGCTGTTTTTGTTTAAATGATCGGAACATAGCAATAGTGGTATACCTTTGACGCATTCAGAGTCTTCCTCAATCGTGGTGCTAGCCGAGTCTGTTGACTCTTTCACCTGGCTCCCCTTTTTCGTGATAATGCTTCGACCTAAAATAATAATAGTAACAAAATATGGATGCAGTGCACGCGCTGTAGAACGAACGATTACGATAAGGACAATGGCAGTACGATTGTATGGATTTGATTTGAATTTTTTGCCTTCAATTTAATTGTTCACTACGGTACAATACAACATTACATAGCAGCTTGCTCGTTTCCTAAGAGCAGCAACGACAGCAGGCAGCAACCGAAGCAAAAATGGGAGATAGGAACATGAAAAAAATTCACCGACACAATTCGCTAACGGTGGCAAAAACAACAACGACAACGACAACAAGAACGACAACAGCAATAACAACAACAACAACAACAACAGCAACGATATTGACAACTTACGACAGCTACGACGAAGACGATGAGTTGAGATCTAATTAGGTTTATATAATTCGTATTTAGAAACATGAACAATAGGTATCTCGACACAAGGCTTAACTAATCGAGCTTGTCGCTTCGTTGGTTTGTTGAGACTGAGTAAGTACTCTCGAAGATAATGGATGTTTTTAAGATTAGCAGCCTTGAACTTATTGGTTTTACTAAGAGATTAAGTTAAGTACTATGTCTACTGGACCATGAGGTTGAAGGCCAACAGAGTACACATACATAGAGAGCTGTATGCGCACGCTGAAAAAATTCAGCTCTAGTACAATACGTACACACATATTGGACTTTAGAAACACACGGTAGTGCGCACGAACCCATCAGGCCACTGTCAGACGGGCAATGGCTAGCTTCAGTGCGATGCTTCATTTAATACTTGAAAATATATGTTGTGTCTATTTAAAGAAGCTTCAGTCACTGACTAATGGCACACATAGCTTGAAATCGCCAACGTATATACTACATATTGAATTATCTAAATTTCGACATTTGTTTTGCTTGTATTACTCCCTACTATATATGGGTTTTTGCCATTTTTTTTTTTAAGAGTACGTCATAGCTTGGCTGATTTGGCTGAGCCTGCCATCACATACGTTAACCATCAACGGCTGCTGCCTTCACTTTTAACTTGTTTGGTTTGATCGACATTTGAGGTTTGAGCTGTTATAATCTTCACAAATTTCTTTTACGGCAGATATATAGAATCGTGCACCTCATCTATGATGCCTGCTTGCGATTTCGTCTGGAACTATATCCAATAATAGTCGAATGGACAAAATCGACAGCAACGACTTAAGCGTAGGCAGTTATACTTGACTGAGGTTGCAATGAATAGGCACCTGCTATCCACTGGACCATATACATTTGATGGTTTAGACGAATGACGATAGGTTCAATCGCAGTACATAGACGCGATGGTTTTCAGATATACGGATCAGCGCTCATGTATGCTATATCTGATCAGTTCGTTATCTACACACCAGCTGTGTATCTGCTGTAACAGGATTGGACAGAAAATATGATAAATGCGAACTTTTCAGACTTTTAACTTTCTGGTTCATCCCACCATCCAACCGGCAAATCACAAACGCACACGATTATAAAGCAACAAAAACGATAACATTAAACTTTAGCTGCTGTTAGGTAACGTTAAGCCATAACGGACCAATAACAACTATATACATTGCATAAAAATCGAAACTTCTGCATGTTCTTGTAAGTAAATTATATTTTTTTGCGACTATGACGGGCCCACCTCCTTCCTTCGTTTCGTTCATCAACGAAACTCACTGTATGTATCATATGCACGCAGACTTTTGTTTATGCTAATTCTATAAAACGAGAGTAGATAACGTCTCTGGCTTATTCGTAAACTGAGCTC
Organism: Varroa jacobsoni; assembly: GCF_002532875.2. Lineage (NCBI taxonomy): Eukaryota > Metazoa > Arthropoda > Arachnida > Mesostigmata > Varroidae > Varroa > Varroa jacobsoni. The sequence continues at coordinate 102,176 of NW_019214345.1, read as the reverse complement.
AGAATTCTGCCCCAGTTCAATGCATTAAATAGCATCAGACTGACATCGCAAACCTATCAACTAGCGACAATTCCACTTCGCTCAAGTTGATAGCGAACTTGAGTTGCAATGATTTATAGCCCAAAAGCCTGCGCAAAAATACTGACATTAAATAAAAAGTTTGATAAATTCAATCATTAGATTATCATTTAATAGCGTGCACTAATTTCTGGAAATTAGATGGAAATAAGAAAATTTAATACCTTTTCTTCGCTGTGAAATGACGATATGATCAGGGAATTAACAACAATTACCAGATGACTCGTCGTTTTCGTTCATAATTTTAAAGGAACGTCTACGCAAAGAAGCTTTCTTTGTAGTCTTACCACCGTTTATATAGAGGTGGAAGGAGATCGAAATGTGCCGAGCATAATTTCTATAGAGACGTTTATATTAGCGCGTTATAAAGGGGCACGTAGAATCGCGTTGCGATTAGACGTGATAAATGAGCCCGTCAATCAATCAATCAATCAATGAACGGAGATAACTTTGCAAAATGCAACAGATGTGCACAACAACACGTTGAACCAGACGACGTGAGGCTACTGATTTAACAATTAACGACGATTTAGGAGTCCTCGGTAATGGCGCCTGATGTAGAACGATACCGATGAGTAATCGACAAGCAAAATGGAGGTCGTACCAGTCTCGGATTTTTAGCATGTGCACTCTGTGTGGCCCCGTATAGGTCCTCGGTTAACTGTCGTCTATTTAGATTGGTTGCTGTTCCTTCAAATGAAAATCAACCGACCGGCACCAAAATCAAGTAAATTCTAACGGATGCAACAATAATGCGTCAAACAGGCCGATCGAGATGTCTGCTTTCAGTGAAAGACAATAGCAAAGTGTCGCTGAGTAAAATTTGTTGTTATGACAAATTTCAAGCTGAGCGAACAACTAGCGACGAAATGCTAGGTCAAAATGAAATCGATTCAAGATGAAGAACGGAATCGATTTCAAACATTAATTAATCTCAATTGCGAATACTTGTTGTTTATGAGCTGCGTATCTTTGGATAGCCAAGAAACATGAATTTGTAATCGGTTAGCCCGCTTATAGTGGCAAATACGAACCAACGCGCAAGCAGCTGAATAATTGCACAAACGGAAAAACGTCTACAGTGAATGAATCACGTAAGGAATGCATCGTATGAGCAAAGCACATAAGAGATTTACTATAGATAGGCGGGGTCTGATAATACCCCACAGTCAGAGGAAGAGGAGCCAAACACATGGAAGAGAAGGCTTGCTTCCAAATCTATTGAATAAATTGAAACGCCCCTGTTGGAATAGCAGCTGGGAGAAAAAAGTCTCTGGCTAAATGATTATTGTTGGAACCAATTGTCCGTATGAATCGATTCGCAGTAGACATGGAGGAACGGATCACGTGTCTGGGGAAGTTTGTTATAAGGTCAGCCATTATCGAGTGGACTATAATATAAATGATAAATAGAGCAAAAAGTCGGCAGAGAACTATTTGAAATGAAGTGCATTTACCAGAAGAAGAAAGAGAAAAGTCCATGGAACAGCGAGAGAGAGAGAGAGAGAGAGAGAGAGACTAGTTTTATCGGGAATGAAGCACCGACCCCTGTTCATTTAACAAATCACAATTTTTTTCTATCAAACGAAGTGAGAATTGAGTGTTCAATAGAAGTGATGATAAGGCAGTATGAAAGCGGAAATTGCGGGCCGCGCTAGCGGATGAATATGTAAGTCCTCGCTAGGACAAAGGAACGTCTTGCACGTGACCGCCAAAATTACGTACTATCATACGTGCATACGCGTGTCGCGTTATGTACCGGAAGAAAAATGGACTTACAATCCATAAACAAGCGCAAGGAACAATCGAAGGCCAAACAGTGAAACAGAGTGAGGGAAAGCGAATGTACTCAACTGAAGACGAGTGCCATAACACTCATCATCATCATCATCATCATCACCCTCCACCTCCTCCTGAGCAGCAGCGACAATAACAACACTGTTGGCGTCATTTTTTTTTTATCACCATTAACTTTGTTGTAGCCATTAATAGTAATAATTGATTAATCATCGTTCAGTGGTAGCGCTTACACTTGCAACACAGATGTAATAATTGCCTGTGACGAAAGTGGTAGCCCACCCATAAAGCACCTAACTCTATAAGCAACAAGACTATCAAGAAGCAAGACCTCCTGCCATCAGCTTGTTTCATGGTCATCAGCATACACGTCAATAAGGCCAATGTCGCCCTAACCCAAATCATCAGCATCAGTGTTGTCCTCACCGTAAGCAACATTATCATTAGTACGATAAAAACCGCAATTCTGTTTCCATGGTCGGCCTCCTTGAAGAAGAGGTAAAAATAGATAAATTAATAGAGCGGAAAGCAGTATCAATACGATGATTTGTCATAAAAAGTATAGTAACGTTAGAGTTATAGTAGCAATGTGTGGATCTATTCCAGTAATACTAGACGCGTAGTGAAAATGCTCCAGTTAAGAGGGTCGAAAATAACAGTTGCAATAAAGAAATATGAAAAGAGACCATATGTAGTTATTATGATAAACGTTGACTCATAGTACGTAATAGATAAGTAGCTGGGTGGGGTACAGCAACGTCTTTACTAAGACGTTGCTGTACCCCACCCAGGTACAGTTGTCTATAGTTGATATTCTTGTTATATCAGCTATCAGTAACACATTGCTAAGCAGGATGCTAATACGAATAGAAAATATCGACAAAAAAAAATAGCACAAATTATATATACGATAATCCATTGACGATAATAATTGACTGTGATATTGAAAAAAGCCTAAACTATGATATTTTTTTAGAAAATACGTTGCTAATCGTAGAGCTCCGATTCGAAGCAGGTTTTAGTTCAAATAAAATCAGTCAAATGTAGTTGATACTGCTATACACATACGGCAAACTAAAGTAAATAATATTGTTTTAACCATTGTTACAATATCAAATATTATAGTAAAGAAATCTCCAAAGTTTGAGCAGAGAGCCCTGGCAAAGCTTTGGATTCCCCCAACTCGTATCAATATTGTGTGCGTAAAGAGCCTTGACAGACACTTATCTATCAACTGCTAATATCATACACTTTTATCCTGGCAAGGGAAAACATTTGAAATTGATCACCAATTACATCGAGGAAGGATTGGTAAAGAAAAAGGATAAGCTCATTCCATTCGACAGATACGATCGAATTTTCAATGAGGGGGTTTGGGGCAGGAAGATCTGGCAGTAATAATCTAATGCGATTGTTTGGGAGCGGGTAGCGGTACCGGAGCAAGCTAACTCACTTGAGAAGTTTCTCGTAGCCAGCATCGTAGTGAGGATAGCTCCCTTGAGCTTCCTCCTGGCGTTGAATTTCCTCAAGCACTCGACAGTCTCCTGTCGGTGCAGGGTCGATGCCACTCTCTCCCTCTGGCAGATCCAGGGGTGTTTGAGGGCCTCGGCGGCTGTAATGCGCTTAGCCGGATTGACCGTGAGCATCGAATTGATGAGGTTCTTAGCTTCTGGTGTCACCGTGTCCCACTCGGGCGAAGGGTAATCGTACGCTCCCGCCTAAACAGAAATAACAACGACAACATAAACAATTAGCTTTCAAAGGTAGCCACACCTAGGGGCTCATAACAAGGTAGACCCGTATAGCAAACGTATACCTAATCCCAATTCTAGACGGAGGTCAAACTCTAGTGCCATAGCAGTGATGAATATGGGCGTCTCACTGCACAGAGAGACCTTAATATTGAAAAACGTTATGTCATAGCACGATTGTACTCTACCCCATGTAGTAGTACGCATTAGGTATACTTATTTGAGTTTAGGTAAGTTAATGAGTGTGTCTGGAGTTCAACCAGGTATACGATCTTTTTCTACAAGGAGCACAGAAGACATACATTTCTCTCATCGTAGAGGAACGCTGACTGCAGGCATATTAGCAAACAAACAGCGAGTAATACAACACGCAATTGATAACCAAAAAGACCAGCTGCGAAGGTAAATGCAGTACTTTCTTAATGCTTTAGTGGATACTAAGTAACAGATAGGCCTATATTAGGCCGCACAAAAATTAATTTGAAAAAAACGTGGACATAATCGAACCTTTGAACGAACACGTGATAATGTTCGGTCGTTTCAAAAGTGTTCAATGCAAGTAGAAGATGGCTATTGAGAGCGATGAGTATGGCGGTATAAGTAAAAAAGGTTGGATCACATTACTAGCAACCTCACAATATTGTATAAACATAACCATTATTATGGTAGTACCAGAATACTATGTTGAATGCGTCGTCTCGCACAGGCCCAGCCGTTTGTCCGGGTCTAAAAATATAATTAGTGCGTGTTCACTCGGCTGTATGAATTGCGATGACCCTACATAGAGCAAATTTCGAGCGCTATATTCGAGTCTGGGCCTGGAGTTATTTGACTACGCCATAGTAATGAGAGCAGAAGGGCGGATAAGACAAAAATGTATTTTACCCGCGCCGGAGCATAGCCAGCATGCTAAAGATTTAACAGAACAACACTGGCCCTTATTGTAGCGAAATTTTGGGCAGAAATCAACATTGACGCAATCGACGACGGAAACATCGGTGTCTACTGGTAACGCATTGTTTCTGACCTTATTACAATTCCATCATTTATGTTATTCTTTATGTATATTGTCTTTTTTATTGTTGTTTTTTTGTGCTTTACTTTCAGTAATTAAAAAGTATTCGGTCTTTATCATCATCGACTAAACATATGTTGCTGGTTTAATGGTATGCGTCTTTCTGGTAAGATGTGTGACTGTACCTACCTTAATCTGGGCATAGAGTCGATGTTGGTCTTCATCCCAGAAAGGCGGGTACCCGACCAACAGAATATAGAGAATCACACCACAGGCCCAAATATCAACAGGCTTCCCATAGGGGTCCTTCTTGAGTACTTCAGGTGAAAGATAGCCCGGCGTACCGGCAAAACCGTACCAGGCCTGCTGTTCACCTTGCACCTCTATCGCGAGACCAAAGTCGGCAAGTTTCACAGCAGCGCCCTTGGCTACGTATGGATGAAATTCAACACACAGGCAGGTTAAAGACACCGGAAAGGACACAGCAAAGAGAAGAAGTTACAATAATGACGATCGCTATATACGATGACAGGTGCAACAGCCTAACACATCCTCGTTATTAATTGGTACGCAGTAACCAAGCGTTTAAATTCATATGCATTTAGAAATACTCTATGGCGAGAAGAGACCAATATATGTATTATGTTGATATTGATTTTACAATAAAATAATCAAGGGATCAAAAGTTGGTGACTTCAAGTAGCATTTGAAGTGAGAAGGCCTGACTCAATCGAGTCTTCGAAGGAAGATTTAATAAAATGTCTAAATGTGCAATAGTTTTTATTAAAGCGCCATATATATAGATGGTCGCAAACAATAAGGCGGAACAGCCGATGATCACCATAATCATTGCTTGTTGAGAATCGTAACGGGGGGCACGTCATCTGCGCTGTGCAGTAAGGCCACGCCACGCCATGGCTTGCCTAAATTCTGGCATGCAATAAGTAATTGGTAGAACAAATATAATTATCGTAGTAGCCACTAAATTCAATCTGGTTGTTTGCCGCATAATCTGATTTGGACAAGGCCTTCTGCTACGACTCGCTCCCTTTTAACAGCTTAGCTAAAAAGTTCATCTCATTTAACTTTGTTTGTACCAGCAGCAAAGGGAAGACGAGAGCCCCCGCTGTGCCGCACGACAAGGCCCGAGGAGCAATAATGCTTTACAACTGTGTTTTCCTGATCGTTCTTGTAGTCAGTAGATTTGTGCTGGTTCTCGATTTCTTCAGTGTGCATTCTTTCGACGTATTTTTTTTTAATTTCTCTGCCATTATTCGACCTGAAGAGTCGGGCCTGAACTTTATTTTTCTTCAACTAAAGGACATCTCTAAGCATAGGAAACAGTGACATCGATGCTAGTAAAACCGTTGTAGAATTAAACAGTGGTGGAGATCTGTCTGTGAATTAGCTTTTGCAAGTGTCTACTGCTTAATAGGATCGTTGTTATTGGATTACGTGAACATGACTCAGCACTAACCTTTGCTGGCAAGGAGGAGATTTTCTGGTTTGAGATCTCTGTGGACAACGTTATTTTGGTGGCAATGGTTGACACTTTCCAGAATCTGCTGTATGCAGTGGGAAGCATCGGCCTCACTGTAGTACTCTCGCGCCACTATGTCCTCAAATAGCTCTCCCCCGGTCACCAGGTCGAAGATAAGGTAGTGGTACCTGCAAATGGGCCAAACGGACCGGGCAGAAACAACAGTACAATAAGTGGGCGAAAATGACACATATTGAGTGTAATGCTTTGTATTGTTTAGCATTATCAGCTTCTAACCAATATAGTGCTATACTTGTGGGCTCTAGCCAATGGTCAGTTATGGTTTAGACGAGTTGATCTATGGGCTTCATGCACGAAAACATGTATTCATTTGAAAAGAATACAGCGCTACTAAACGTCATTCGCTTGTTAACGTATAGTTAGCAACGATCAATATAACTTTCTTACTCTATAGATGCTGTATTAGGTCATAATGTCACCTTCGTCATACACGTATGAAATATGTAGGAACGATATCTGGAAAACTTCTAACAACGGTGCTCGTATTACATTCCGTCTCGTCTAACCCGAGCCCATGGACCCGTTCTTGTCCCGATACTTGCTTTCCCAGGCGTATAGATACTATACAACCGATCGCACGAGATCCTACAGCTCCCCTGAGAGAGACGCCAACTCGAATGAACAGTTACCGAGGGGAATGGCTGCGAGGCGCCTGGTCTGTTGGAGCCCGATGGTGCCGGTGACCGTGTTTATAAGAGCAGCAACTTTGCAGAACCGTAGTGCCTGTGCGGCCTTGCATTTCTTCCGCCATTGGCCTGCCACTACTCTTTGATGCCTCCGGTGCCATCGCATTTCTTCACGAGCCCCTCTCCTTTTCGCCACTGTTTGGCGCGCGGTAAGAAAGGGTAACAAGAAGATATTGAAAAGTAGATGACGGCAGCGGCCTTCAAGGAAATAGACTCGGGAAGTTGACACGGTTTGGGGCCACAAGTGTGTGTACAACTGAGCGCAAGGATGTGTTACTTCTAGAGAACCTTCTTGGTGGTACTCCTGAGACTGCCTCGAGGGTAAATCTAGGCCGTCTGTTCAGTAGGCAAGACATCGTCATGTCGGATAAACATAATGCTGCTATATCCTCCGCTCTGCCTTTAGCTTTTCTAAACGATTTTTCTTCGTCCTCAACGCGTTGTCCTTAATGCGATCGGTGGTGAAGCCATGCTTGGTAACGAGCAGATATCAACCAGTGCTCCCCTTAGGCTTGCACTCTTTGAGGTTGTCGTTGAACATGCTACTAAGAACATGATTTCGGATCCAACTGCGCCACTCATGATACAACATTTCGCGCTTCCTGCTCGTATGTTAAGACTATAAGACAAGCATCCAAATAGAGTTCTAAAGGCGTCATATAAGGTATTGAATGCTATTTGGTTTTAAATTGCGGATCCGGTATTACGCAAACAACTGGATGTGTTAGTGTACCTCTACTGACGATCGAGCAGGTTTTTATGGTGATTCGGTGACAAACACATTAACATATAGAAATCGTCAGACGTTCGATTTTAACTTCATCAGATCAGAATAATTAATGATAGCTATACATGTAGTCCGCGGGCCTTTTGGCAGTAACATAAGTAGAAGTTCTGTTTAAGAAGATGATTTGGTTCGTTCTCTTGGTTTATATAAGCTAAACAGATCTCCAAAAATAAACACGCACATCAAAAATTGGTGCAAAATTTGGAACACGTTTTAATTTATACCTTAAGTATCTGGCAAAATAGGCCTACTCTTATTTTTGTACAATATAAGCAATAGATCAAATGCGTAATGAGAGTTGTCGAACAACATGACGCTAATATAAGTTTACTGGGTGAGCGCGCGTAGACAAAAAATAAAAGTTGGAATTATCTGTTATATTCGCTAACGAATGTGTTAGAAAATAGCAGAGGAACGTTGGCGAGTAAGGAGGTGAATATAGATCGCGTAACCCTTTTGTATGCGTACGGTAGGAATATAAACACAGAATATATGTTTTCTTATTTACCCCTCTTCCTGTATACTGTCGTGTAACCGGACGATGTTTGGGTGGTTTAGTTTGCGGCATATCCGCGCCTCTCGTTCGAGCTTTTGAAAATCCCGCGCTGACAGTTTCTTGGTATTGATGATTTTTGCCGCGAACTCGAGACCGGTTGACTTTTGAACACATCGTCTCACTATTGAAAACGCTCCCCTGAAAACGAATACAAAATAAATAGAGACAAAGAGATGTTAGTAACCTTAATAGTAACGACGCGTAATCTATGTGATTAGGCGAAGCGGTTGATATAACGGCAGAACGTTATTGCCTACCAATGACATATCAACAACAACTGTTCATCAACAAACGCTACAGAATTGAGTAAATATCAATGGCATTAGTCATGATAGAGGCGTGCGCCCAACGATATTGATTTTTTACCCATATAGATCTGTCTCCTCTTGGTTCGACTGGGCGGTCGTTCACTCTGAAGTCTGTGTAGATCGAAAACGGACCTTACTACCAGACGGAGAGATAGTATTGTTACCATTAGTAATAATTCGTTCTACAGATCAGCTTTGGTCCTAAAGTGTCATCACCAATACTGCTGATCTCGTCTGCCTTTCAGTATTCGGAGCGACGGGTTCAGCTGCCTCGCTGAAAGCTTCCTATTTAAAACTCCGTCCCTGATCGTTTGCTCTGCTTGCTTTAATGGCTACTCCGATATCGTCTCAACTAACGATAAGGTTGTATAATCCGCTGATAGGCGGCCCGTCACTCACTTGCCTGAAAAACTTAACGAGTACATCAATCAAGGCAAATGGGCACCCTTGCAAACGATGGCTATGCTATCCGCAGAACGATCTAGAATATCCTTCAAAGTAAGCCAACGGAGTCTGGCTAACGTACATGTCATGAATACAAAGCTCATGGCAAAAAGAAGATAAACGATTTGAAGCGAATCCAAAAAGATTGAAAGTGGTTTGAGGAGACGAACTTCATGTAGAGGTATCAAGCTGTGTTAGAGCTTGTGAAAATACCCCTACTTCAGGAGAAAATATCTGTTAGTATATCTTAGTAAGAATTCCTTTAGCAATAATTATGAGAATCATTTTTCATCCATAGTCCTACATAGCGACTGGCCTAATCAGTGATAAGGTGCGTGAAACTAATCGCTGCTATCTAAAATCTGTCCGAGACATGCACGGTTAGCTGACTCGCCCATAGCCAGTTAACCCTACAAGGCGACCTAGTTTCGTGCTCCTGCAATGATACTGTCGACCTATCTCAGAATTTAACAGCCGGTATCAATGTTGCGAGCAACACTGTTTACGAACAGCAACACACTGCGATCAACAACGACGATTATTTGAAGTTGGCATGACAGTTATTCATAGTTGACTGCTATCTTTCCCATTATGTTTGTTAATATTGTCGATATGGAATAGACGTATGAAAGAATATTTGTTAACAATTTTATTCGGCAAATCTTCCATCGTGGACCTTCCTTTAACTTCATATTTATCAGGAGCACCATAGCCCTTACACCTCACTCATATTGTGCAATACAAACGTATATATAATAGAAACTTTGTCAGAAGCTCCTGATTCAAATCGGTTTATTTATGCAGACGTTTCGTGTCTCTTGCTCCATAGGAATTGGATAAAATGCCCGATAACATGTGGTGATCACAATAATTAAACGTGGAGTGCTCTTCCCTTCATGTCAAAGACAAAGTACGGAGAACAGATCGTTCACGTAGCCGCGTTCGATGATGCATGATAAGCCATTTGTATAGGATACCTGTTTGCATACCATATATTTTTTTGATCGCTCAATGTTTTTCAAGTACCTGAACAGACAGTTCGCATTGTATAGAAACTGAAAACGACACGTGCAACAGATACGTAACAAAAAAAGGCTGACTTAGTTCTGTTGGCAAATGTTGGCCTAATTTGGTGATGGCAAGTGTGTGATGACCTTAAAGGTTCTTTATCAGCGGTGACTCCCACATCATCAGCAGTAGCAACAACCAAAAGGCGCACGTGTTGAAGTAATCATTCGGTGATAATGCAGCTGACGTGTTCCTTGTGGTGAAGTAAATGACAAGTATGGGTACCTCTAATTATTTCTATTTCTGTGATAAATCATGAAAGCTTCTTATTGAAATTCTGTTTTCTATAGGTTTTTTTCCTTCCTATATATTAGCAACATATGAAGTTATTACTGCTTTTCTTTAATTAAAACAAGTTTTTATTTAGATCACCGAAGATAGCATACACCGATGTTAGCACAGACGATAACTAGAAATCACTGGAAAGTTGTATCTCTGTTTTGTAAAGCATTTGTTTTTCTTAGTGAGAGCACAATAACTGGCGTATTTCGTTTTTCTGCAAATGTTTGGTCATTACCTCCGACCTCGTGGTATCTTTCCTATACGGGATGAATATTTAAAAAGGAAGTTAAATTATGATGTCGAACGTCGTAAATACACAAATGCTTCGAAGCGGGACGCTTGGTAATCGCAAGCAATAGACGCTTCGTGTATTGCGGTTTTGCTTGCATACCTTTTCTTTGCTTTTTTCTGTATTTTTACGCGTAACAAAATTCTATGAAAGTACGAAAGCTGGATTACGCGGATAGCCCTAACTGTTGCGTATAATTAAATGTTACATTATTATTTGCATATAAAAGTAAACATATTTTGAATGACCCGCACGTACAAGCGTCCAAGCAATAGTAGCGGATGTATAACAAGGGATATTTTTTATTCCTCTAAATATTTATATTACATTTTTTTAGAAGGGAAAAATGTCTTTTATATATTTCGTGGTGAAAGCTTAGAACAGTTGAAATACACGCACCCGTTATGCAGAATAGGGTCAATATTATAACGAGACTAAATAATAATAATGTAATATAATAAGTTGATCTTCTTTGGTTATGCGTTCTACTGTGATTTTCAGTTTTTATGTGATTAACCTTTTTCTCGTCATTACAGACAATAACTTCAAGCAAGCAACGATTAGGCTAAGCAGAGGCGCTCAAACAATTAATTATTTGCTAAATAATTAACTATTTAAGCGTCCCTGCCTAGCCTTGTAACAACCGCCCAGAATAAAATATGTCTGCATAATCTGTATCTGTTCAGTAGTATTTCATATCTTTTGTACCATCTATATGAGTGTATGTGTGTGAACATTGGTACCTCCGTTAGGCCATAGACATCGCCCCACATAAGGGGCGTATTCTGAGGAAGAAATTAATTTGAGAGGCCGGCGAAGGGCCCATTTGCCTAGAATTGCCTCCACCATCGCCGCCATCGTCATCATAGCCATATCCAAGTTGGCAATAAAGGACACCTCAACTGTCCTACTTTTTAGGCTACTCGTTGGCGTTACCAGGATCGATGAGCCTTCTAAGCACGCCGACGTTGCCGAACGATTCGGCACGGTTTTCCAGATTTTTCTTATTAGATCTTCTTAACAATGCATCGGTGAGAAAAACTTCGTATACAGCGTTTGACTTAGCTTAGCTCGGAGTCCGCTATTGCTTGACGCTGTCTCACCTTATGCCCCCTGCTCTCTCTCTTAGAAACATTCCGTGATAGACAATTCTTTTTTGCTCTTTCACTTTACCACGCAGCAAATATTATTTTATACACAGCAACAGTAGAATTTGAGCCCAGCTAGCTATATTATCGTTACGCGTATCTGACTGCTGGCGACTCGTTGACCTACTTTACAGGTAGAGGTCACAGACTTGCAGAATTACACTTACATTGACTTTTCTATTTCGTTCGCTTTCTTTTTATCGGCGCATTCCCTCCAATTCTTTTGGGATTTAAATGAGTTCTGGCCTCAACAACAGCCGCATCAGCGATGACTAGCGAAGCAATCAGTAACACGTGAGCGTCCGTGTTAGTCAGCGCACCATCTGACTATATGCCATCTGAGTATATATGACAGAATGCGACCGCCACCGGTATCATTAGGGCCGCCACCAGCACGATGACCGTGGCAACTAGCAACAGCTTTATTTTCGCGGCGCTTCCATGATCGCTCGCCTTCAACGCAACTGTCTGTTGGAGTACCGACTTCCGAGCCGTCGACCGCTCTAACCGAATATAGTGCATCTACCTAAGGATCACCAATGCTCCTTTTTTCACTATGTTACCTAGACCTGCTCAAGTAGCAGATACCACTATCTCATGAGGGACGAATAGAAAGGGCGAAAAAGAGAAGGTGAAAAGGGCTAGCATGTTTCTTCTCCTAGTAATGTTTGAGATTTGCGTGTATTCGATTTCTATGAATGGGACAAACTTCAAGAGGGAAGAGTCTTTAGGTCCTGCAATACACAATGACAACGTCGCCTTGTATACGTGATCGACTGTGGATAGTTCCGCAGTGGATTCATCAGAAACAATGGGAGCAAGCACGCTTTATTTAACCTTCCTGTCTATCCGGCGCCAGCGCACCAATCTAGGATATCCTGTTATATATATACGCATACAATACAACCCGTGTTGTGTCCACTTGACTCACTTGTAATGGTAGCCCGCGCCGGCCTCGATGCGTTTCCGTTACCCTATGTCTGTTGGTACATTTCTGATGGTTCTACAGTTATCATAACTTCTACTTTTCAAGTGTTTCTGCTGCCGCGGTGACTGCCGCTGGCTAGCACAGAACCATTTCGATAAAGGCAGCGGCAGTAAAGCTGGGTCAAAGGACGCCCCAGTATGTGTGGTGTGGGGTAGCCAAGGGTGTAAAAAGGGGATCAAGGATACTCCCCAAGCTCGGGAGAGAAAGATAACTTAAAAGAGAAGAAAAAACATAGCTAAATCGTTTTCCGACGATGACGTATTAAACAGGCAGTAAAGCAACCGTGCGCAAATTTCGCGATAGGGGAACAAACGGAACTGCTGGAAGCTCGATAGGAACCCGACAAGAGTCTAACTTTGTCTGCCCCGTAGTTCATGCAAGAACGGGTTGCGGCGGCCCCCCTGTTGTGTTTCCCTTCTACGGCCCTAACCCTTTACCTTATCCCTAATAGTCCTTCACTCTTCTTATCCTTTTGCGTCTCTTTGTTACTATGTCGGAATCCTCTAGCCTTCGAAAAAGTCGGTACACGTAAGAGGGCGACTGAGCTTTGTGCCGTGATTGAATGGCTTATTTTTTTTTTTGTTCGTCACTCTCCTCTGGCTTTGACCGATTGAAAGCTCGACGTGTGCCAGTACTGTATCGTTAGTACATACCTGACGCCGCACGTCGGGCATGCCGTCTTCCGCTTGTGCTCCTCTTCCACGCTAGTCTAAGTTGATGAGAGAACTACGGTAGCTGTGGATAGCCGGGTAGGTAGTGGGAAGGGAAATGTGGTGCAGTGGCTAACAGCGAAAGAGAGAGAGAAATAGAACAAGCTACGGACCTTCAGTGGGGCGGAAAATTTGACACAACGCAGCCACCACTTGATTGCAACAGTGGTGGTGAGATGGGACCCATGGCCCCTTGTGGGAACGACGGGCAACGGAATCACAAGGACGACGATGACTGTGACGGCGACAACAATTACAAGGACAGCAAGACCTTTTTTCGTTTCCCCACCCGTCCTGCCTTTGCCTGTGCAGACAGATGCGCATAACGATAACTTGGCAATGTTTGTCCGCCTTCCCAGCAGCTCTATGAAGAGCCGATGTTCTATGTTACTGTTGTCGCCGTCCCATGACTTCATGGTAGGGAGCAGAGAAACTGAAGGGACAATCGAGCGACCACTTCCAAATTGCCCGCAGTCAGCCAGCCTTAATTCTGTCTGACGGCAATTTTAGTACCCCACCGTTACTTGCACCATTTCTACAACCTTCTTTGCCTCCTTTTCCGCTTCGTTCCAAAGCTGATCTTCGTTAACCAACCAATCCCTCTTCCTATGACATCGTGCTACTAGGTTACACTAGACGAAGTTGTGACGATAGAGGTGGTGGTCACTGCGGCTATTTTCGGCTTCGACGACAACCAACGCAACGCCCTATGACTACAAAGCTTCTATCGCTCTGTGCGTTGTTTCTGCAAGCTGGTCAGGCTAAATTTGTTGTCTGCAAGTGCAAGCGGACAATCAGTGCGCGTCTGAGTCCTGACAAGCCATTGCAGCCTAATAATCCAACCCTTCTAAACTCGCTTAGCAATTTCTCCTGTTAACCAACAACGACAACAGACAATTTACTTCCGGGCTTGCGGACTTGTTTATGTCAGAACATTGTTATCTCTGTTTTCCGCCATAGCCGCTCCCCCTTCTTTGTAGGCTAGTGCTAATCCTTGTATTCTCAAAAAAAACACATTGCTTCGCTACCTTAGATATCACGCTGCAACACACCGTCATCGGACGCTCGACGCAGTGCTTAGTGCTTATGGCCGTCGTACAACGTAAATGATGTATGATGATTGATATTCCCCGAGACGTTCTTGTCGCGGTGGGCCCGGAATGAATCCGGGATGAAAAAGGTGAGACTAAAAATACAATAACTTGTTCTTAACATATAATTTTCTCGAATATATATATATATATATTTCGCCTGGTTTATGTTTATATACTTACTTATATCTTAGTACTTAAAGATATTATAAATCTATGGAACATTTATTGCGTAGATGCATGAACGTGTTTAACTAGTAAGGCCTTAGAGGTTGCAGGTTAATAGATCGACTAAGGTTATATTTGCCGGCATGAGTTCTAGAAAGAATAACGTAACAACATTTATAAAATCAGCTCTCGTTGAGCTATGATCCTCTTGAGTTTCGTAAATGAGATGATGAAACTCGTGCACTGCAGATTTTTTAATGACATGATGATTCCTTTCGTCTGATTGTTCCCACCTGCCATCGCTCTCAACCTAGGCTAAATCCAAATCTGGCATAAAATACGCAGGAAATTATCAGTTTGTTTCAACTATGAATCGTCTACATTTCGACTATCCGCAACAGGCGAATTTCTATACGAACTATTTTGAACAGAAGCTAGAATGGATCTAGTGGTCTATTTAAACTATAACCAATGCTGCATTTAATGGCGTTTATTATTTATCAAAATGTTACACAAGGATGTTTCCTGCAAAGCACGCAGAACGATACGCAAAAAGGATAGCTAACTTAACTAATGGGAGATAGAACTTAAAGCAACCATACAACAAGGTTTTAGCAGATCTAATAAAAGATGCTTCTGAAAATAAAACCGCTTATCATTTCCATAAATTTTGGTATTTGTCAGTTATTGATCTCTACAGGAGTAAGCTCCACGATCAGGATGCTACAATAGTCCTTATTTCATATCAACTCGTATCCTTTACAGCGTTCATATTTAGTAGTGAGTAAATAATTATTGATTCGTGATAGACTGCTGTTGTTGCCTGGGTTTCAGGTACACATAGTAGTGTTAAATCTAGAAAGAATATATAGTGCAAGAAGGTTACAGAAGTAACGCTCAAACGGAAATAACAATGATCACATGCAATTTTATAATCTGTTTCATGAAAAACGCGACGATTGTATGTCCAATCACGCAATAGGCCATAAGAAAAACTACGGCAACCAGTCTTAAATTCTTAATGAGAGGTACCAGCGGAAGGGTGTTCATTGAGACACTAGTTGAAATAATGCCAGTGAAAACACCGTTTGTCTATACAACTATACAAAGTGCGCTTTTGAAGATTATGCAAAATGACGTGCACATTTAATCCAGCAACGGTTGGACCCAAGCGAGCTACCGGATCTATTCATCCCTCTTCATTTAGCTGTGACTATCCTTCTACATTCAGCTGCGCCGTATTAAAGGTCTCTACCGTGTGCAATAAAGCTAAATGCAATTATTTATATGACCATCAAAACTAGTTCTATTGTAAGCGTGGCCTATTTACGCAAACAGCCTTATTTGTTGTGACTTCATTTCCGTACCGCTCATTTGAAAACAACCCAGTCACCATCACGGCAAGAAGCCTCATATACGCTCCAAGCAAAGCCATTCATAACGATTGAAAGGATAGATTCTATCTGAATATCTCGAAGTGATACTCAGATTAGCGAGGCCACGCTTCCGTCTCCCACCATCATCCACCTTCTGAAAACGTCTTTCTCTTAAAACCAGCAAAATGCTTCTTCACCCCTTAGAAGAACGTTATGCTTAGGAAGAAGTCGCAACCATGCTAGAAGTTCTTCTTCGTATCGTCGCATGTTCCAACCCCCATAGACACTCGACAAGAGAGAAAGATATACTACTGTCAGCGTAGTGAGTGGTGCCTAACCTTAAAGACGAAGCTGGTTTCAGCGTGCGCTGTGTTCTTCGTGCTCACGAAATGTGTTGGTAACGAAACGAGCCTTGAGCAGGCTTTGAAAAAAAAAAAGGTAAAAAAATAGCCTGCATGTCCGCCTAGTTAACACTGCCAGCCTCGTCCCGTTCTGTTGTTCAGACGGACTAACCGATTCCCCTTATCTTACTGTCCTATATACCTTCCTCAATGCCTTTTAGGGAATACCTTCAATACGCAGTTACTTTTATTCTTTTCGTAGTATTCTTGTCTACTGACCATTCTGCACTTCGCAAGGTAAACCAACGTATCAGGATAATCAAAGAAACGGGGAACGCCAAAAAAAAGGAGCTGACGCCCGCCAACGGCAGGTCGGAGAAAGCACCCTCTGCCCCGCACCCCGTCGACGAATGCTCTTCTGTCCGCCGTTTCCTTCCTGCCCGAAGGTCTTTCATGGACCCCACCACCGAGTCCTCTAGATATTAGGCGCTTTCAACAAAGAAGGAAAGGGCAAGCAGTTGTCGTTTCCCACACTGTCGGCAGTGAGTACGATTAACAATCTAACTGGAATTTGACATTTACTGATCATCAGTGCTATTCCCCGCTGTAGCGTGAATGAGGTAGACCAGGATGCACTGCATAATACATGGCACGGCATGATCACAGGTCACGGTCTGTCCTCAAGGCACTGTTTGCTGATCAAACTTGTACCAAATATTGCTGTCATAGTGGCATTCGCGTGGGTTGCATTGCCTCCCGTTGTACCTCTATTCCTATAGATCGTACTATTGTAGTTGGAGATTGGTTAAATACCTCCATAGGTCGCCATCCGTGGACGACGAACGTCGAACGCCGTCCAAAGTCAGACGAGCAATAGAACATATAAACAGAGATACTTGGGTGTGTTATAAGGGGAAAAGATTGGGCATAAATCGGCGGATGAAACAGGAGAATAGAACACCTGTTGCGCACTGAGCAATGCGAGAACGCTGCAGCAGTCGTTCGAACAGCAGTGCCAGCTGGCCAGCGTCCGTCTTCATAAATGTAGAGGAAAGACAGCGGAGGAAAGGGAGACCGCTCGGAAGAAGGGGAGGAGAACGAGCGACTACTAATGGACGAGGAAGAAATGAGGGCATTCCATAAGCGGAAGCGGTAGAGCAACGGTGACGCCGCCGATTTAAGGTAACGTCTAGCCAGAACCTTACCAGACTTTTGTTGCTATTTACCTTCTGGCCACGTACGATGCTCTGAAGCCCCTGCGACTTATACGCTGCTACCTTTCCTCAGCCAGTCAACCAACCCCATCGTCCTTGTTTTCCGCTTTCCGCCGCTGCTGTGGGTTCAATGTACACGTGTACATTAGGACACAGTGCTAGGACAACTATTAATACGTTGCCAGGTGCAGCAGCGGTACTAAAAACAGTAGAACATTTAGACATATAGGACAGTAAGAGCATTTCTGCTATTATACGATGAATAAAAGCACTTATGCAATCTGATAAATGCTATCCAAGTGCTACTGCAAGCAACGGAGATATTGCAGTACAAGGCTCCGTAGAGCTGTTGCGCTGTACTTCGAATGTTGCGGATCGATACCATCAACCAATCGATGTCTGAATCAGCTTGAATTAGTTAGCCACTTATAACTCTTGTCACTGTACCTAAAGTTTTTGGTTCGTTAGAGCTAAGGGTATTTGCATATTAGACAGTTCAATAACGAATGGAACATCTATTTTTTTATGTCATATCAACACGTACCATCGTTTCATCAGGAATAATACGATGATAGGTTCGGCCATAAACAATATGGGAGCTTTCGAGACACGAGTGAAACCACTCATGAGAAAAAGCTATGATTATTGAAATGTCGTCGCAGCATTTGCTGCTGCGTATCGTTCGCCTGCCTTAGATGACGAGAACGTTGCCAGTATACAGATAATTTTGCTGCATGTACTGCATTTACTTAGACGTTGTTATTGGCGTTGACAATGATGTTGGCGCTGGCTGAGGATCCTGTTCAGTGTTTGCATCTTCCGCAACGCAGCGTTGAATGCATTATCGTCTACCGGCCTATGGACTGAGAGCCCGGTCGTAGCCTGCGGGGCTGTTTGCTTCGATGTCACATTCGGCAACAAATAGATAAATAGTTAGACGGTGCTGTTGTTGCTACGGGCGGGGATCGGGGGGTCGGTTCCGTCCTTTCTTGCATATATAATTACAATGGGACAAATTTGGGGGCTGATATAGGATCTCTCGGATCGTAAGTCCGTATGCGTTTGTCCCTGTAAGCTTTTGTCGTAGCCCGCCACTGCTACTGTCGACTCCTCTCTGATTTTATGGAACTACTACGTAATAAGAGGCTGCACCCTTTATTCGCTCTAATCTTCAATAAGACGCTCGCACGCTGTACCGCTCTACCTACGGCAAAAAATGCATTAAGAGCGAACTACTAGCTTTTGGAGTGATGCTTCATATGATGAATAAACGACAGCCGCGGCAGCACAAGCACCTGCAATAACAGACGTCAGACATGAGCGCTTAATCAGCCTACAGAGCAGTCGCCGTAACATTACAAGCGCAACGACAGTAGCAACAACGAATTAGCGACTCGGCCAGCGTCGACGACCTGCAGCGATTTGCATCCATGGTATTTAACGGCTACTGTGTAGGTTCATAGGTAAGACACGGACAAGCTCTGGCAAGAAGAACGATTGACCGGGTGCCGCAACCGCGGGAAGAATCAGCATGAGCTGTGGAAGCAGTACCATTATTAAAGCAGGAGCAGCACTGCTTCTGTAGATAAGTCCACAGCCATAAAAGAACTTTCGGTGCGATTAAGGGCTCTCGATTTCACTTGCAAGCTTCACTTGGTGCTGCTGCTGTTGCTGTGCAGCCTCCGTTTAGCCTTAACCCTAACCTGAGTGTCACTAGCGTCGCAAGTACCATACAGACTTTCGTCAAGTGAGAGCCATACGTTTAGAAGGCGCAACGGGACTACTCGGACAAAGAATTGTAGTTGTTGTTGTTGTTGTTGTACAACAATAGCCCACAGCTAGTGGGCTACAGGCAAAATGAAGGGAGGGCGTCGAAGAACGAGAGCACCGATGCCTAGTCTGATGCCGCCGCTTCAACAGATCTATTTGCCCCTCTCCTAGCTCTTTTATTTACGCATTTAGTCTTTGTGGCGTTATTGTCAGCGACTATTGTTGTGACTCTGTTGTTAATGTTATTGCTGTTATTGTCATCGCTGCTGTTTGAGCAAGACCAATAACAGCGTACCAACGAAAGGCCGACGCCCGCTCTGTGACTAACGCCAGCCAAGCTTGCGAGAACGGACCGTGAGCTAACACTGATTTTTTACTAGGCGTTGGTTTCCTATTGTCAGGTTAATAGTTTCGTCTATTATGGCAATTAAATAAGTTCACCTACACCATACATGCATAATGTGTGCACAGTCATAGCTGGCGCCCTACACTTGCAAACTGACTTCCTTGTTAGTCTGGAACGGGTATGTCCTTAGACTTGGTCAGCATTAGCATCGATAGCAGGCGCAGTAAGGAGGACAGCAGTCATGAAAACGATAGGGCTAAAAAAACCAGTAACCATCCACTCGACCAGCAAAGGCAGTAGCACTACGTAGAGCTTATTCCTTTTTTATTTTATGTCCGCTACCCGAAGCATTACTTCAAACGGCTGGCCACCAATACCAAACCGGAGCTTATTCGGTCAGCAAATGTTTTTCACACCCCTTCCTAGAACCTCAGCAATCACTGGCATGATTGAAGTCGGTCGGTGTAGTTCACTGCTCTGCAGACTCAAACTCGCATTCATAATGGCGGCGGCTACCTACTATTTCTATACAGTATTTAGAAAAGCGAGTTGGTGCTAAGCTATCCGGCGAAGTTTATTACTCAAGCAGGTGGAGCAAGAATTAGCTTCGTGATTTTACATGACAGGTTACTCGTCGTATGCTAAGAGAAGCCACCTACAGCGCCTTAGACTTCTTCAGTATGGGGCTAAACTCATGACAAGTCTGTCTTTCTCTATTCGAATCAGATCGAAGTTCAGCGCAGGTCTGCTCAGGCCATTCGATCAAGCTAAAGTGGCTGCTGAAGCAAATTAAACACTTCTGTGACCTACAATGGATCAAAAGAAATGCATCGTGCCGTAGTGGTCCTCCATTCAGACAGATCGAGGGAAAACCTCGCTGTGATTCTCAACACAGCCACCGTTAAAAGCCGGTGACAGCGAAGAATTAACAGTGGATTTTACACTAGTGTTGTCGTCTACTCAGAACTTGACAACTATAAGAGCAGCCAGAGCATAAGAAGAGAGACGCTATGGACAAGGCAGGTCGACTGGAAGACGAAATAGGCTTTGTCGCTTTGTCGGTAGGTTAGCGAAAGCGAGGAAAATGGCCAAGGACAGCTGCAAGGCAGAAAACAAAAAAGTGAAGAAAGTCAAGCCACTGCTGATGGCCTAATCTTATCATGGCTGCGAAAGTGTACCATTTTACCTTTTGCCAGCACTAAAAGCTGGGTGATTGCTTCAGCATTGCATCCATAGCAGTGAAAATGATTTGCAGATTTTCGAATTAGATATGACTACGGTCACCGCATGTTCACTACTACATACAACGATGAAGTTATTATGACGTCACTCAAACTGTAAACTGTTACCGGTGTATTGAGCCAGTCTAGTTAACTGTGCTCTAATATTTTCGTTTCTGTTATACAGCAGTAGAAGACGGTTTTTCATATTAAATACATTCCCACATGTTAGTCACCGCCGACTCAATAATCGACACTCTAATGGATTAGAACGTACCCAGTTTGAAGCTTGATTGCGTTTCAAAGTACTGTAGAGTACCCAGATGATTATCTATGCATTGTTAGAGTATTGCCGCGGGCACTGCCAACATTTCCGTTCGTTTTCTTCCTCTCTCAGTAAGTAAATGCGTGTCGTTTTCCTTAGTCGCGTTATTTCCTTTTGCGTGTTAAGGCTCTTTTGGGCATAATGCTATTATCTTGATGCTTCGGCTGCATTACAGCAAACGACTCGATGTAGTCCTATCATTAAACAAGTCGGCCTTTGTAAGGGAGAGTTCTTTTTATGGTTATTTTCATACCTAGCTATTTTTTTTCTCTCCCTTTCAATCTCTCGTTTTCTATCCTCCAATTTTTCTTAAGCCTGTATTATCCTATTTATGTGGAGCCTTGTGAGCCGCGTTTTTTACGAAGCTGTAGTCATAGGCCATAGGCTCAAACAGGCAGCTTCCGGGCTGCCAACTGCTGCACAGCACCCAGTAGATAGATGTACACCTGGATAAAACAAACACTGAGTAGCAGCGAACAACGTAAACGAGCGTGCTAACAGACGAGCATCTATAATTGTACTTTTACAATACCTTCCTTTTTTCCCTTTTCTTCTATATATTTCTCTGTCTTTTTACCAGGTATCCATATCACATTTCTCTCTCCCTCTCCCCCACCATATATATAATATCTAATACTTTGTTTTGTAACTGTATTTAAATAAGAAGGGACATTTCTATAATTTCTTAGACGTCAATCTCGACTGTCAAGTTCATTCAGTTAGTATATACATTCTTAATTACAGTGTCCGTCAAGCTATGTTCGTATAAACTTGCTTAAGTGGCGTTCAAATATGCTACCTGCAAAAATTCGAACGAAATTGAATTTTAGGCTGATATCAGGCGGAGCGTCCCAAGAATGCTAGGGCTCAAAGTGACTAAAAGTTTAAAGTCGTAAGAAGACTAACCGTTGGAACTTATGTGGACGATCCAATCGGGGATTGATATATTCCGTTCCAACATAGTTGTCAACTTCCGTATCGAAAACTAAGATGTACCCAAAATGACTCATTAAATTACCTAGATTAATTTTTGAGCCTTTTCAATTTTTACCATATTAGGGATCTTCCGGTGTGCTTCATGTATTCATTTTTCAGACTCTGCAAGAAACTGGCAATACCATAGGTCACCGATTGTGGGCAATAAGGTAAAATGACTGGTTGTGCGTCTTTTTTTGTTCAGCTTTGGCTAAACGACGCGGATGTTTTCCTCGTGCACGTCCATGAATGCACACCCGTTGCAATAAAGAGCACACTAAAGTGTGTCCCAACTTAAATGCCGCACTATATATATGTATATACGCCGCGCCATATATTATACACAGAGTAAACGTCACTCATCCCCTCTAACCGTCCTCTCTTTTCTGTTTCACGGACTCTCACGCAATTTCTCACAACTTACGCCTAGCATATTCGTTTCCTCGCATAGCACATCCACATTAAGACACTTTGCAGTCCTATTCTCTATCCGCTCTGCTGTAGGGTAGTACGATCGTGTTCGTTGTAAGCCCCCTTCTTCCGCTTGGTGTTACATTGCGCTCCGGAGGGCTGCTAGCTGCCTCTGTATTGGGTTACTGCTGTGTTGAGGCACACAGCCGCTCGCTGTTTTTGTATTACATAGTTTTTGGTGGCCTTCTTCATCATTGTATCCCCTATGACGCTGTCCATGTACACCCCTTCAACTGTCCCCCGGCTGACCCCTCGTCGTTTAAGTTTTTTCAAAACTTGCGTTCTTCTTCGTTGTCGACTGAAGGGCGAACAGTGAACAAGTGAAAAGGCAGAAAGGGCGGCCCCATTACAAACGTAAACTCCTACGCGACTAAACACGGCAAAAAGCAGGAAAAGACTCCCAGAGAAGATCAGCGGAATCAGCAAATGTAGCATTTGGCTTTTGAAAAAACTAGAACCCCACTATTTTCATTAGCACGATACAGCTCTGCCAAGCCAATGTCAACCAGTGTAAAGCCGGCCAGACCTGACAAAGAAACGGGTGAGGTGAAAATGACCAGCGGACATGAAACAACAGCAACGCAAAAGGGCAAAAGGTGAATCTGGAGAGTCTGCACTGGAGAGCGGAACGCACGCTGCAGCAATAGCTCTAACATTGCAAGCACCCCGCGGCAGCACCAACAATACGAACATGGAGTCCAGCATTGACTTTTGTCGTCGTTACCATTGTCATTGTGACTGCTACTAGCCATAAAAAGTTCCTACAGCGCAGCAAACACGAAGCTCCTACAGATCGACATTGACGACAGAGACGATCGAGAAAGAGACGCAGACGATAACGCCAAGCAGAACAAATACCCGTCTCACTGCTACTATTCTAACAGTCACTTAAACTGGTACTATTACGGGAACTGCGACTTTGAACTACTTTTGTTACGACCATTGGCTCTGCTCTTGTCGCTATTACCGCTGTATGTTTGTGCTCGTTTCCCTGGTGTCTATGTCTTCTACTTTATCATTTTGTTCTGTATGCCGTAAAATCCAAAGGCGCGCAACCTATAGCCGTGTACGCCTCCGTAGGAAAAAGAGGTAGGCAAAATGCACAGCCATGTGGCAAGCCGTGTCTTTTACCCTTTTTAGGCTAGCGCTGCTCTGGTGTCCATAAGACGAGAAGAGCGGACCCTGTTAGGTTAGGCCAGGTGAATAAAGGAAGAACTCAGTTTCGAACAGGCGAAAGGGCAGGGTAACTATACGACTAAACGTTATGGTAGGCTTGGCTAAATTTACCCAGCACCCAAATGGCTGGAAAGCTGACGGCAATGTAGAATCGATGTTAATCGAATTACTAAGCTAGTCGAAAGAAGTCAGTAATGGAAGAGTGCCTGTGCAATGGGAAATAATAAAAAATAAATCTCAAGCAATTGTACGATACCGATGGGTTGCTTAATCAAGTGCGCCCCAGTATACATAAGTTGACCCGGCCTTCCACAGATCGGAAATACAACCGCTCCCGGTCGACACAGGATAGACGAGTAACAAAAAAAAAGAAGGCATATCTAATATTAAATCGCACCACATCGTTTGTTGATCGTATATGCATATGTCCAATGCGTACAAGCTATACATAATTGCTATCGCATAATAGACGTTTTATTAATTAGAGAAGTTTGTAATGAGACATTCAATTTTTGTCGTGTGTTCACGACGATATCAACAGTTTTTTAAACTTATCGATACCAATTCGTACACTCAACTTGGACGAGTTGGCCTAAAATATCGAAGTAAACATAGGTTGAATTAAAAAAAGTTTACATCATGAACTGACAATGGATCACGACTAATCATGCTACGCGACCATAACGTTCTAATATAGAATTATATATATATATATACATAGCCACAAGGTTTAGCTACATCTAGAAAGGTTGCTTCATGTAATAGTAAAATCTTACCAAATAAAGCCATATATTTGTCTAGCTAGTTAATGCTATAATATAACATGTTGAATGCCGTCTCGAATGTACGCTAGTTACTGTTGCCTGCTAAACATCCTTGACATGGGCTACAAACATGATTATTGTTGAAAACGTTTTTTTCGTTGGCGTGACGGTCCTCTGGCCTGAAAATCGAAAACGATCATTTTGCTCTTTGAGTTGGAAAATTCATGTCGACACATTTCGACACGTAAACAATCACTTCTGAATAAAAAGCGCTATTTACTACTGTGTCAGCTTTATCTACTGGAAAATAATCGGACAAATGATCGAAGACTAACGCTCATAAAAGTAAATTGAGCATCATCAATGTCACCACCCTAAAGAACCTATTGATGACGCTCCACTCGATGGTTTGTGCTCTGAATGAGAGCCGTGAGTGTCAGGACCTCTACTACCAAGTCCCTACCATTTTACAAATAAATCGCATATTGTTGTGCTACTCAACTGTCCATGTGGAATACCGATTTACCAACCGGACTAATAAATATTCATCATTGCTCGGTAACGTGAAATGAACAGCAACTAAATTTAAGTCTACTTTTCAATTAATGTATATAGGCTTAATCTGGGCAAGAAACAAACCGCGCAGGAAGAGGATTATATATATGTTCATTGTATACGTAAAATACCGGCATTATTATTCTATTGGCGAGAATCCGTTTGAAGTTATTAAAATAGAGACACTTCGATTGAAGCTTCTAAACGTATGATTTTATGCCTTCAGGGCACTTTATCATTTATGATAGCAGGACAAAATCGAAAATCGCTGAATGAATTGCAGCTCTAACAAACAGGCGTTTGAATACAAATTTTCGAAATAATTCTTTCACATCTATTTCGGTTCAGTGTCACCCAATTTACTTCTGTAACTAAAATCTAATTGCGTTGCAGCATTACGGCTTATACATATAGCGAACGTTTGCCGAAATATACACATTTTCCTAGTACGTATTCCGCGTTAGAACTTAGATTAACACCGAATTATTATACATTGTTTGTCTGCTAAATTCGTGGTATGCCGTAAGCTTGTATTACTCTAAAATGTTTCATTCCGATTAATTGCGTAATGGCCAATGCTAATTGAGATACGCCACGAGTGTTCATTGTGACGCTTGTAAGTGTCTTTTAAGCTAGCGGTAAGAGGCTAAGTACATCTTAAGCATTTATAGAAACTTTATTATAGTATAGAAAAAAAGACAAAAACAAGGATGAGCTACTTCACGAATAGAGATCGCGCGGAAGCATAAGAGATTTTGTTAATGGGACAGCATAGTTTAATTATTTACACACATCGAATACAACTTCTCTGCTTTAATCATTGTACTTACTATACTAATTCGGCTTAAGTAAATGCTATGATACATTGAGAACGTCTGGTAACTTGCACGTATCCGAACACTTAACCCATACAGATCTATTCTGACTACTGTTATGTACAACAAAACTATAAAAAACGAAAGCTATATAAAGCCGCTTCATAGTTTTTCGAGCTAATTATTCGATAAAATACAAAAAACTACATTTATGTACGTTGACGTCTTAGTGTTGTACTTTTTCTAAAAGAGCCCTGAATATAATATAAGGCCATTGGACCTGTTCCGCCACTGTGTTATTTTCGTTCTGTTCCTGGCCGCTGCGGATAAAAACTGTTGTAGCTACTAGCGGGATTTCCATTATTTCATTGAGTTGACCGTTGTCATTGAGATGGTTGTCTTGAAATTATCAGATATGCTATGAAGGTTACGTATGTCCTGCTGGCCTGAGTCACAAGTTGTCAGCCGGGCAGCGCATCGCAGGCTCACATTCATCACAATATAGTAAGTATACTTTCCATGCTTTCCTCATATTCCGTTAAATTACGATTCTCTCTTATCTTACGCTATAGATATGCATGATCGATCATACGACAAGCTGGACTGAAGGCGCTCTAACAAGTCACGGACATTTAATCGCTCGCTTTTAATTAAAATTACAATATTTGATTTTATTTACGGTTACTGTTACTATCAATACCACCGATGTTGTTACTTTATTGACACAAAAGGCTCTGACGCAGATTGTGCGTCGTCCTCCGTCACCTGCGATCAGCATGTATCTGATTCTCTAAGTAGTAGTGAATAATTTTCTAAACGCTATTTGGGTATTTATTAATTTGTTTAGGAGTACGTTCATCTGATAGACGGTACTTTATTCTCTAGCGGCTTTTGTCACTGCTGCTGTAGTTCTCTTTAGGATTTCCGTATCAGTGCAATTGATGCTGTACACCAACGATGTAAGGCGTAACCTCGTTTAGCTTCCGCCATATTGGCACTTCACCCATCACTCATGTATTACGGCTATTGATGCAAAGTTATGACACGTAACAGTTTCGCTTGAAATGCATTGATCATTATCCACGTCACAGAAACGCACACACGATGTAAATGACAGAGACATTACAAAAAGTCCTATAATGTGTCTTAAGTTTGCACATGTGCGTAAGCGCATGTAAGGGCTGGACGTATGGACAAACAGTAGCGACACCTACACTGCTGACAGTGGCAAGATGGAGTGTCAATACCATTAAACAATATAAATAAACGTTCTCATCTGGTGAGTGTTTGGCCAACAAAGCTAAATTACCTAAACAGCTTACATATCAATCCGGCACTCCGTAAAAATTTCCTCTAGACTAAGACAATATGGTGAAACTAGATAGAAAGTTTGCTTGCCTCGACGTTTTTTTATTTTATTTATCCTAGAAGTTCAATAACTAATGATGAAATGTAAAGATATAACTATGCACTCGGTCCGCCTGGAACATCAACATGTGTCAAGTATTGTCCAACTGTCTGTTATTTAGAATTAAGGGCAACGTACCGCACGACACATACATTGAACAAGGTGATAAGCTAACGGATGAATTGTTTTAGGTCCATAGCCAAATGTTCAATAACTAATTCGTATACTATATTTTGTATGACACACCAACCGACGACGAGTGTCAACAACGAACAATGTTTCGTTCATGTCCGAGCCCTCGAAGCCAGCCCATTTGGACATTGTCTGCTACGTATTCTAGAGTGCGTAAAAGCCTCTCTACTCTGACCAAGGGAAAAGTGTTGTACAGTACGTCTTTTGTTGTGATAGCGATAGCAGCGGTAACAGGAGCGCTGGAATAATTCGATGTTTTCCTACAAATACACTCCCACGCAGGTTGCATTCTAAGAACAGGTTGGCTGGCCCTTTTAGATCTGCAACCGCACGTCTATTGGACATTGACTTTGGCCCCGGAGGTCGGGGTACCAGGAAGAGAGCTTCACTGGCCAAGCCTCTCCAGGCAGCACTTGACGTTCCATTTTCTCCGAGCGCGAACGGAGCGTCAAGGGTGGCTATTTGACCTATCGATTAGCCATCAGTATACTTAAGTCATTCTAGGTGCGCTAGGAAGGCTATGAGAGTGGACATTATGGGGAAAGGCCTGTTATAAGTACATTAAGTTTTTCCAGTTACAGCTGGCTAGTGAGGCACGTCGGACGCCTGCTGTTGCCGTAACAGCTGTCAGTGTTCTAAGTTGCGAACTACTGTCACTTTGTGCGCGTTCACGTAAAATAGAGAAAATACCTAATATCAGATGGTTAAAGCCGTTCCGACAGACAAGAATCTTGCTCATTTTATCCGTACGCGGCCCTTGTACGCTTGTTCCGTCACTTCTACTTTACTGCTATACACCAGCAGAATTTTGAATGCATACTTCCTTAAGTTCGACCTCACACCGTTAGCATGTAGCTGCCAAGACAACTTGGCGGCTTTAGCAGCATCCATCACCGCAGATACCACAATAGCGACGGTCCAGTTTGTGCTGGCGTTGCAAATGTTCTCTCTTCCCTGTTTGTACGACTCACGTATGACTGGCGTATAGTTATAGAACTTCGTAAGGTAGCTAGTATTTGTTGAATGTTGGCTTGAAAGTTCGCACACTCTGTTATTTATGCAAAACAATAATGCTTGATGTATCATAAGTATGATATCGAAAACTCCCTGCTTTAAAAAAATATGAGTATGGTGTGATATTATCTTCAAGCATTGAGAACATTACTTCTGCAAACAAATCGCCAAAGCTTTTAACGATTCTCTAGAGAACAAGACTCGAAAACAACTATGAGAATGAAAAGACGAGGAATATCGAATCGTCTTGCTATGTACATGAAATATTGTGTGCATCTATTAATTATATAAAATCAATAAAAATAATATATATACAAATAAAAAAAAAATCATGCACCTACAAGTGATTTACAATACAACAAGCATTCATTGATCCTGACAGATTTTTTTTTTTATTTATGAGTGGTTTTTGGGTGTAGGCGGTCCCTTATCTCATTCTTGTTTCATACTATTAATATCTAGTAACTTTCGAATGGGTAAAATCGAAAAGTATAAAGATCCGTGATCGACCACTGGGCTACCGCCTTTATATAAAACCATTTGCTGCACGAAGGGCGGCATGACGTGTCCGGTGGACCCGCAGACGGCCCCAGACGAGTCTTATATTTGCAGAAACTAGAAATCACTGAAAAGGATCAACTAACGATCCATATCCAGTGGCCCGATTTACATAGATAAATTAGAGCAATCTAAGATCGCAACATAAATGCGCGCCAAAAGAACATAGTAAAGGTTTAGATTGCGTCATTGTTATCCGACCGCGGCGGCCGTTCAAGTTGGTAAGGCCCATTTACGTTACGTTATTACGTATAAAAAAAATGGCAGTTGGATACGTGTAAAGTCCCGTATAAAATGTTACACTCTCGGCATATATTAAAAATGTGAAACTCTTTATAATAGCAAGTTCTTTATAACATTTAATTTTCCGATTGCATTGAAGTAGTAGCTATGTTCATGAAAAATAACAGCACAGTCTTTTGATCGAGATAAAATTCTGTGACAAACTGTTCTTTCTGGTGAAGTTAAGCCAATTGTCCAACAGTCAGTTGACGGCCTATGCTTACATATGCATTCAACTGTGCAGACGAAAACATGGAAGGGCGATTAGCATAATCACATATTGTACACCTTTCTACTTTGCTTTAGAGCTCTTCTAGCTTATGGTCTTGGTTCCATTTTGTTTGTTCGTTCGTTGCAGGGTCAGCCCGATTAACTGAAGCCCCGAGACACTCATGTTGGCCCACCATTTGCCGGTGGTAGCACCTACATTTCCACGAAGCATTCGAGAATCGTGTTTTGCGTACATTTGCTGCTTCAGCTCCTACAGCCAGTGGTAGTACGAATTGAATAGTAAGTCTGTACCAGCCAGCAGAGTACGTTGTCCCAGTATATCACTCCCAATCTAAATTACGAAAAGCCGGAGCTTCATGTTGTTTCAACCGTAGCAGTCGTAGTCTGTGTAGTGCTTGACTTGTAGCCTCTTGGAAAATCAGCAGACACAAAATCGGATGGCCTGCCACCACCGTGGTTCGTGATAGAGTATGCTGTTAGCTATGCCCCATTGAGCTAACGGCAGAGGCCGGTAGCTCGCAGTCTGCGCTTGCAACTGCCAACGCATTCGGTGCTTCTGTTGTCAGTAACTGGTAGCTACTACCCCCATAACTAGTTTCGCTCATACTGCAGTGGGCCAACAACGCATGCCTGGAAAGCCGTGCCTTTCTGTCTTTTCGTGCTTGTTTGCCAGCTGATGTTTGCAGTGGCAACTATCGTAGCTTTGACGACGACTCGTGTTCAGCCAAACAGTTTAACAACTAATTCTCAATCAACGTTCGTTGTGCATCTTCTAAGTAGAAACCGACATAGTGGACCCGCAATTTCGTCACTTCTATGCATACCTCAATTTGATCATGTACATAGAGCATAGGTCTCGCCTATACTTAGGCCAGCCTTCAATTCCAGAGGCCTAAACCTTTTATACCACATAGGCAGTTGAATGTTGCTACCGCTTGTGTCTTGTACCCCTTTGCTCATTTTTCCTATAATCGTTGTTCTCCAGACCACAACTTCAACGCAGTGCCTCAGTACCGATGATAACTTCCCGCAAAAAAATGTCGACAGGCGACCGCTTCAGTGTTCTGCTGTTAGTGTTGTATCGACAGTAGCCGATAGCAGCATGGCAGTAGGGACCGAGGATCTAATGCAATGCCTAAAGTCAAACTATTACCCTCTAAGACACGAAAAGGTGTACCTTCTTCTCGTTTATTTCTGTCCTAAAGCCAAATTACGCTAACATTTCATAGCTTCGTCTTTTTGCCCTCATTCCCTTGCCGCTAGCTTTTTTCGTTTCTAGGCGAACTATGCACACATGACGGTATGTGCCTACGGACGTACATTGTAGAGGGCTAAAAAAACTAAGACGAAAACGAAGGCAGATAGCGTGTTCCGGAGACAGATGCGCAACCTGGACCTCAATCGTCTTAGGCTGGCGCTCCTTTCACTAGCACGCCGCTGCCAACCACCTCTCCGTGCGTCACGGCTACTACTGCTACTCTAACTAATAACTAGCTGAGCGCTCAGTTGGTCGTTCCCCAATGGTCGATCGTCGGCGTTCCCGGTAGACGGCACTTTGCTAGAGCTAGCAGAATGGCAAGTCCAAGTCCACATCGAAGGAGCCCAGCCGAAGTCCTCGTTGGCTCCGTCGGGCGAATAAGAGGTGCACTGGTTGGCAGGGCTGACGCCTCAGCTACCTCAGAGCCGGTGCCGGCTTCGCATACAAACAGAGAATGAGTTCATTAACATGACTAGTTGGGACACGAAGTGTGAAAGCTGCTCCATACACAAAACAAGCAGAGCAGGCTGAAGCCAGCAAGACGCAGAAACAGACAGCCTTACATACATATAGAATAGTAAGCAGTAATTGGAGGTCCAGTAGTGACTACTAGAGGCTGAACGAGGCAAGGACCGGCTGAAATATGTCTTCACCCTCCTAGGCTACTATCCCCACTAAATGGTAAACCAATTGTAAGCTGTGACGTATAAAAAAGAGATGGAGAAAGGAGACACGCAGCCCACGAGAATACTCAGCAGACATACTGAACTGTGACGACCACGAGCGACAATTGTCTCGGTGTTAGGTATGTGTAATAGGTCATATACAAGGCTACGAGGTCTTTGCGAACAGCTCTTTACTCTCATTCTCTATTTGAAAGGAATAATGATAACAAAAATAATGGACCGAACGTTTAGAGATAAATTGATACCGTCTAGGGCGCCTATTACGAGAGATGCTGCGACCACTGAGCAAGATAAGCCATCGTCCAGCGTCGTTCTATGAAAGTAACAAACTAAAGAAAAGAGGGATACTAAAAGAGAGACACAAGGGGCGAGGCAACTGACAAGCCTAAAAAACGGAGAGCATCCACGACCTACTACGGTAAGAGACGACACAGGCAAGGAGCAGAATGACAGAAGCACGATCTCGCTTTAATAATAGAAAGCTTAACACTGTTTGAAAGAATGCACGCATGTGCTGAGAGAAAAAAAAAATGCTTCTTTTCGCGCTTGCTCACATAGGAGCACAGTTAACCGCTAACGTAATCGGCTGTATTACAGCGGTGCGTAACACACCACTGTACCAATAGAATAACACATTTGAACGTTAAAATATAGACTAGAAAAATGGAAGTTACTAAACCCGTAAGTGAAGTTTACGATGGGTTCTAATTAGCGCGAATCTCGTTGTGCCATCCCTACTGAAGCGTTCCGCAAACAACGCGAATGATTCGGCCTTTTTCTTACGACGCGGAACGTACTGCTCGGTATTCCGGCCAAGCGCCTCGTACTTGGGGCTGCCCCTTGAAGGGGGTTTAGCTTTATCGAAGGAAATTTCCGTAAGTTAAATACTTCAAAACGCAGCCCCCCACGCCCTGAGCTGTAAAAAGTAAGTGCCAAGGGCTTTTCTTAATTTTCGTCATTTGGGTAAATCTTACATTTTCATTCGATTGCTTCCAATTACGACATATGTAACATATTTAAGAACATACGTGTATCTAAGAACAGGACTTTCAGTATAGCAGGATCAACCCCTGGCCCGGATCCTATTTTCTTTTAAATATGCACTTTATGATTTGTATTTTTGCACCTTAGACTTATTACAGGTGAATCACTGATGAAGGACCGCATCGACGATCGCAAGCCGGTAAAAAAATCCGATACATATGTGCCTCAGACCACGCTGAGTATGCGCAAGAAATAGTCTTTAAATTACACCGTGCGCTGCTACATTGACTAGATTGATTTGTGGGCATGAGCGTAAAACCGTAAGATACGAGTGATTATGGCCGCCCGATAATGTGATAGCCACTATAAATCAATATGGGTTTGCCAATAAATTGTTTCAATGTCTTAGATTGTGATCGTAAGGTTTCGTTTACGAGATATGATTTGAAATTCAGCTATTTTAGGACTGACTGAATATGGTGAGGCCTTAAAACTTTAGGAAGGAATATAGTGTTTCCAGCCGCGTGTGGGAGACCGCCTCCTTGCGCATCCCAGAGGGAGACTGGTTAACTTGCACTATAAGGCGACGCAATCATCAAAACCAATATCCACCTAAGGCTATTCTCGTAACCTATTCGTGTTGTTACGTAGTTCGTGAGCGCGCCCCCTATTCGCTAGAACTTTAATTAAAGACAGCCCGCGCATTGTAGTAGACACTACTTAGTATGGTTACTGCTTTATAAGCATTTTTTAAATTTCAATTCAAAGTATACAGTGTTGACATCTGCTGAAATGAACATTTCGCAAAACCAACGGGTCCGCGGCCATTGTCTTCGCACTAATATCGTATGTATCATTTCGATCACAAGGTTTCGACAAGGTGAGCGAGAAATATCATAGCCTTCTCTAGCTAGGAACAGACATTGTGCAGTATGTTTTCTCAATCGACTACCGATACCGTCCGTTGATTTGGAATACGTTTCTGCCATTTCATTAGATAGCATTTAGCTGACATCAGAAAAAGGCATGAATGAAATTACAATACGAGATGCTGTCCAGTTATGTCGAATGGTCTTTTGTGTGGACAGGGATGGTATCAGTTATCTGAATCTTTTACTTTTCTTTTACATTTATATACTAATTGGCTCTGCGCGCCTCGTTGTTATTAGCAGCAATAACTTTATTTTTGGAACATGAGTAAGTGCAATCGAAATAGTGGTGGTCGTAGCAGTATGGAGTACCGGTAGCTGATTGTACCAACCACGGTAACAGTGTCGTCAGCAGTACTAGTAGCCGCTAGATTCAAAAACGTGTACATTGTCATTTGCAAAGTATAAACTCATATAATCGAGCGAGTCATAGAATAAAAGCAGTGAAGACTATGGCAATAAGGTTGTTAGTTACAGGATATTGATGAAATTGATTTAGCGTAGGCGTAAGCGGAGAGAGAGACGGTGACGGGAGAAGCGACAATGCTCAGCAGCGAATAGCCAGCGAACGAATGAACCGGGCAATGATTTAAAGGGCAGACAAGGGAACGGATAAGCGTCCTTGCTACTGGCAGCAGCAACCGATGGTATCTGTTTGCGGGTACACTTCATCGATCCCCGCCTACGATGTAGGTCCCTGTACAAGCTGCAGTACCCTCCAAACCGCCAATCGGTACGCAACAATGATAATAGCGTGGGTGGCTGCTCAGCTGTGTCGAGTGTTTGGCTTGCGCTTCACCACTCATTCTCTATCGCTTCCTAGGCTCGCTCACCCGATATGCGCAGGTTTGCTCAGTTGCCGGAGTGCAATGGATATCACTAACCCAGGCCTCGCTTACATATTGGGTCGGCTCGTTTAGGGTTTTGGCCAGTTACCTGGGTCGACAGAGCGGAGGGTAGAATAGCAGATAGAACGCTGCTAACTCGCTTAGTTGCTGAGGCGCTTGTTTGCTTGCGTGCCCATCCACTCCTATGCTCCGCCAGTGGGTTATAGCTGTCGTTAGCATCAGCCAGGCAAATTAGGTAGTTGGATGTGCATTACGCGAGCATTAGTAGCAGGCCTGGTTTTGAAGATTTACGAATCGCTAGCTGGTCGACTGCGGAGCTGCCTCACTCGTGGTTGAACGGCAAAGAGGCTTGCTGGTCTCAACGGAAATTAAGGTACGCGTAGTGAACCTAAACTGTGCCCTGAAAGAGGTACACCACTGTCACGGCCGCTACCACGGCAACGATATTCATTACGGAGCATCAGCAGTAGCAGAAATTAGGGAGACGTAAAGGAAAGTAAAAGCATCAAGGACGCGCGCGAGAGAAAGAGAAAACGGAAGAGAAAAATGCAACACCAATAAACTCACAGGTGGCCAATCGGAATTATTGTGACAACTTTCAGGATAATAAGCTGACCTCTGTACTGCTCGCTAGATTGACAATGAACAGAGCGGATACACGCAAAACCTTCAAAGAACAGCTGGATTCGATCGAACTATCTTATCGTTTTATACTATGTGAGGCCGTTAAGGCTGTTTGTACTTCTGGCAGCCATTCTATTATACATGGTAGTCTATTATACATTTGGTAGTCGCCATGATTTTGGCCGCTACATACTGGTATGGTAGCATAAAGTCGAGACAAATAGACACCATATAACGCACATGGGGCTTCCCATATAGCACTTAGAAAAAAATCGTTTTAAGAACGAAGCTCTCGGCCGTCGATGTTCGGGCTGATTACTCGATTCCAACAATCTCTGTTTGATACTGGTTATCGTTACGGTTTAGAACGATGAGGACGTGGAAGGGGATATTCGGAGGCACTAACGTCCGCGTTCTTGTTTGTGATCGGCTTCCATAAGATTGGCCATGTTGCCTCAGTTCTACTGTTTACTGATGACGCATCTCTCCAAATATCCCTGCACAGTTACTTCGTTGCTGTTTCTCTGGAGGAGACGCTGGGTGCATGAGTTAAAGCGAAGGCTGAACGCAAGCTCGCTATGCGTCACGTGTTGATGGCGCAGCTCTAACATCGCCGATCAAGTGTTCTGTATAGCCATCAGTCGATTGGATGCAAACGTTTACCTCAAATAATTCTTCCCATGACAGCAATGGGGAAAACGTATGGATGCTGTGCGCGTACAAAAATCTAAAAGGAGCTGCGCTTACCTCTTTGCCGCCCTGACCAAACACAACCAGTCGCTAGTTTGAACGCACTTATACCTATGACAATTCACGACAATTACCTATCAACGACAGCTGTAAGCAACGCACGATGCACTGATGAGTTTTAACGTAAATATGACGGATAATTGGGAATACATTTATTAATTAATGTTTGACAAAAGTATAATAAGAATACGCATATGATTTTTGCCGAATGTACAAGACTTTGACTTTAGATATGGGAGAAGAATACTTACAACGGACTAGCTTTGACAAGAACGATTACTTCATCCAAAGATAAATAGTGACCAGCTGTAGCGGTAGCCAGTTGGGACCCCGTCTGGTCTGTAGCAGATAGAACGTAAGAGAGAGATCCAAGCTACTACTTCTAGTAGTCTGACGACCGTTCGTCTTTTCGTTCGTACTCCAATTCATGAATAATCCATATGCGACGCCACCGCTACTATTCGTAAGCGTGGCCATCTACTTTTTGGCTCACTAGCTGGTATTGCGTGTTGGCTATCGAACCTAACAAACTATTGCTAGTGGTGGTCGGTTAAAAGGTATATTCGTCCGCAGGATCTACACGGGCGAGACTTGGAAGAAAGAGGGAAGATGGAGAAGCGACTTGGTGGTTGTGAACAGGGGTATTCATAGACACACACACATCCACATATAGACACCCATACACGCGCACATAAACATATGCATATGTTTGTCGGTGGCATTCTCGTTTTCGTGGCCATCGAAACTGCGCGTTTCATAAGAGACGTGTAGACAAGACGGCGACGGCCGTGGTAGCTGTAAGCATGGGAAAGGCGGTTGAGAGTCACGTGGCTATTGGAGAGGCAACTACCCGTAGGAAGGCCTTTATAGAGGGTCTGAGGCTCCCAGCGAAAACAGAGCATGATTCTTGCTTACGAGAGCAGAACCGGTCCGCAAGCAGTCAAGGGAAACTTGACTAGAACTACGGGTTACGCGTTTGTGCGACGAGCGGCACCTCAGCCATCATTGAGCGATGAGGCCAAACCAAGTGAAGCCCAGGCGAACTTTCATTATGGCAAATATGCAGGCGCTTTACGCACCCATTAGGAAGATTGAGGCAAACTGCAGGCGGCAGCAACTTACAATGACGACTTTCTGGCAGTGCTGTTGCTGTTGTCGTCGCCCGCATGCCTGCTGCAGGCAACAGTAAGTTCGGAAAGGTCAGGAACAGGAGGAAGAGAAGGAGAAGAAGAAAAAGGAATGTGTAAATAAAGTATGCCCCAGTGGGGTTGTTCGGGTGTTGGTTATGGATTAGTGATTAAGGAGAGGCCTAAGATAGGGGCCGGAGGGTCATGGGCCTAAGGACTTTGGGTTCTCCTCTCCGATTGCTTACCAGCTGCCGCTACTGCCGCTCAGGAAGCAACGCTGCAAAGCTCTGGGACCCTGTAAGTAGCCCAAAGCTAGCTTCGAAACTTGCCGGCAAACTGGTACCTGTAAGCAAGCAGTACACAGAGCGGAAGGGGCGCTTGCTTGATTGAACGGGCAGACGCGTCAAGTAGGCGCGTCTGGCATACAAAAACGACCACGGCGACAGGACTTCGACAGGAAATAATCTACGTGTCGCCAAACTCAGCTAGCTAGCTGCTGGCTAACTGGGTACCTGCGTACTCTGGATGTCTCAGTAGCAACTCACGTAGTCCAACCACAAAGGGCTAAAGGCCAACTGCGGGGTGGCGGTACTGGTGGCACCAGTGCCAATTCAGCCTACGAACTGGAAAGTAATGGCATAAGCAAAGCATGGAGTGTTAGGGCTCATGACTGGTTCTCAAAGTTGTTTGACTTGACCATATACATTCGTTTGTTTGACCCCAAAAACAGTCGTTAGTCCATTGCGGAGCTAGCGTTGTAGCCGACATAGATGACAAATACATCGTACAACTTCACTGGTTTATTAACTGTCAGTGACATGTATGAAACCGAATTTCCGGAGCAACTGTGGGAGCTATGCCTCTAGGGTATTTTGCTGACATATGTACAGCGGCTTCGGAACCCTCGTTCGAAATCTTTGCGAGACCCGATAAGCCTGAAAAGTTTACCAGGTTGAATCTGTCAGCTTTCGGCGAAGTGGCGGAGCCCGTAAGTGTTTTCTTAGAGGCCCATAGAAGGCAGTTATTTACGCTATGTTACTTTATCGCTGCACCGCGAGTTCTCTCTGCCGGAACGGCATTTGCAGTAACTGCATTGCAGTTAATCAGCACCGTGAAAAGTTCGTTTCTTCTCATAAGATGCCATGCTTATGGATTGTAACATAATGTTTATGACCATCGATTTCATCATCATCGTCATCATCGTCGGTACTAGTAGTACTCTAAGCTAGAACGGTATGTCTAGTCTGCACACCGCGCCTATGTCTAGCCTACGTGAGACGCTGAATGGTTCAACTTGTTGGTTGTTGGTCCATAATGTTTTCCCCTTTCTGCCGGAGTCCATTCTCCTTCAAACCCATTCGTCATTCATCGTGTCGTTTGAACAGTATGCACAATGTACTCGCTTACTTTTCCTGATAGCTAAAAAAGCGGAAAGGATAGAGATACACAGCTCGTACTTGAAAGGAAACAATCCAAAGGAGACAAACAAATCAGCAGCCTGCACTACTTTGTATTAGATTATAGTCCAGCCGCTGCTAACGAAAGTACGCTAGTTCTACATACGAAAACGTAGGCGTTATTAATCACGAACAAAATGAACCGAAGCAGAACGTCTGCTTGTGCTCCCCCGGATATGTCAGCGCCGACGATACTCGTTGAACAGGGTATACTAGCACCGTTGCTTAGCATCGGTTGAGTTATGAAGCACAAACTACTGATTAAATGTGATTCATCTGCACAGCAGCACAATCAGCGTAAGCATACGACGTGCATACGTGTGCAGCAACTTTAGAAGAATGCTTTGCTGTGACTCTAGTTCATGAGAAAAACTTGTAGCAGGTAAAACTGAACAAGAAGGAACGGCCGGGTACGTACTTCGGATCGAGTTGAGCTGGACGAAACTTTCATTACGCAACCGTAATCCAGTTTATGCGGACGGCTTAACAGGAGGGACGCCGTTAAGCCGGATGCCTTTTTATTAGAGGGGTAATCCTAAGCAAAGGCTTGAGAGGTAGATATCAAACGTGGACTCCATTGAACATTAGCCTGCTTAGCAGTTAAGTAACGGTTTTGATGTCACCTTTCTTTTTGAGGGTGAATGCCGCGATGATTCATTCTGTGTGATAAAATGGACATTTTTATAAACCGAACTTTTTCGAATAGGCTTTAAGTGCCTTCATCAAAATTTGCTATTGCGAAGTTCCAAAATTACTGTATCTCATGCGTTTGTGGGACCAGTTAGCCAGTGTCTATCGTAAGTTTTCGTTATTTTCCCTAACACATGTTACTGGTGCTGAAGTTTACAACTATGCCAAATTTATTTATTATATGTAACGCGTTGCGTAATCAACCCTATGTAATTACGCTTTTATAAGATGGGCTAAAAGTTTTAGTTGTCTTATTAACATCTACTGATGACATCTACATGTAACGTTGCGAGATTCCTATTGAATTCACTTGTGTGTAACACTTTCTAACCGATCTGTACAGGTTTCCCATGGGACAATGTGCAACATGGTTAGCCATTATTCTGGTCGCAATAGTATGCCAATATACAGCCGCGACATTGTAAAAAACTAGAAATCTAAGAAAACAAACCGTAAATAGACAATTCGTTATCTGAATGCCACAGAGGTGTTTCTTCAAATTTTATCACGTGCCTTCACTGCGTTGAGACGATGAATCGCCAAACCACCATTGAAAGTATCTCTATTTTTTTTTTTCTATATTATCAATTCTATTAGCAGGGAGCCGGTAGAAACATCATTGATACCGTATATCATAGAAAAAGAAAAACATTACATTTCGGTTTCGCGATTTACGTTTCCATTTATATAGCACGTAGTTACTGTAGAAAATGTTATACATGATAGTTAAGATCTGAGTATGCATTGCTCAATAGCCCCTCCTATATCGAAGTACATTGGGCTTCACCCTCACGCACATATATATACGCACGCAAGATACACGTTTTAAGTATAAACATTGTACTTTTTAGCTTTGTTCTCAGTTCGGCACTTCGTTTTCGAAGAGGTTTTTGTCTGCCGACGGTCGCAGGACGCCTCCAGCAGCGTCGTGCGATACAGCCGCTGCGGCAGTATGGCAAAGCAGAGTTGACGTCTCTGTACTAATTTTGCTAATGTTGGTCGTTGCGCTGAGCCTCTGTCGATGTGCAGCCGTTGGAAGCACTCAATTGCTCTCGGTGACAACAACAGCAGCAGCAGCAGCAGTCAATTTGCTAAGATGTTATGTGAGTCCCTGCAGCTTTCGAAGCTTCTCGGCCATTAACGGTATGTTGGAGATCGCTTACTAGCTAGTTCCTAGTCTCGCCCGAGTGACTACTTGCTATTTGCGAATATGTCTACGTTATTGGCCAGCTGACCAACAAGTAACAACGGCAGAAAGAGCTATGCCGACATCACCACTGCGGCCGCC
>NW_019214345.1:7180-61675 GCF_002532875.2 Varroa jacobsoni | reverse complement strand
TCGTCATGTCCCTCGTTCTGTCTACACACTCAATTTTTGGCTTTTGCAAAAGCTTGAGATCAATCGACGTTCCATAGCATTTTGCAACGTGATTGTTGCATCGGTAAAGGATGTAGTAACTGCCAGACGCTACATAACGACCGTCGCGTCAACGCAACACAAATTTATGGCCATCAGTCGTCCTATGTCTTTGTCCGGCAAGGTGTACCGGAACTACCCAGCACATACGTATTGAACCTTGTGCTACTTTTGTATTACTACTAGTTCTATTTCCACCTGCTTCTCCCTGTGCCTAGCATTTCATTCCATTTAACTGTTATAATATTATTTTGTGTCCCCTCTTGCCGGAAATTCGTTTCGTTAAACTGCGAGAAACACACACAATTTTCATAGAAAATCTTTTACACTAATCTTCCGACGAATAATATTTCATGAACGATCTGTGCGAAGAACACCAAGTGGCGCTGTGAATAACGACGACCACGCGTCCATATTGCCTCCACCTACCTGTCCGTCTATCAAATGACTGTGCATGTATACGTGTATGTGTATGTGTGTTTGTTTTGGTGATTAATACGGGCAGCTAG
Organism: Varroa jacobsoni; assembly: GCF_002532875.2. NCBI lineage: Eukaryota > Metazoa > Arthropoda > Arachnida > Mesostigmata > Varroidae > Varroa > Varroa jacobsoni. The sequence continues at coordinate 61,088 of NW_019214345.1, read as the reverse complement.
GCAAGGAATTTGTTCCGAAGTCAACGAAGGCTGGCTGCTACCGTTCCTGTTTCCGTCAAAGAAACATTTCCTTGTAGCCACGGTAGTTCGAGCCAGCCGATGCACCTGACCGAGCGCCAGCGGGTCGTCGCCTGGCTACGCAGACAGTCTTGAGGCGCTACTGCTGCTGTGGCTGCCATCATTTAGATCTGTCGCATCTGATTGCGGCTCGGAAGCTGCTGCTGCTGCTGCTGCTAATGGTTTTTGTGAAGCATATGAGCAACGCGAAATTGTCCGTAGACCAAAACATATCAAAGAACACTTTTGAAGTGTTTACAGCTCATGCAGAAAACCAACCGGTGGCTGGAAGACGGCCACTATTCGAAAAGAAATTACTTCGCAGGTTAGGGATTTCGCAACGAGCGAACGACAGTCGACAGCGGAAAAGTGCTGGGCTAAACGTACACCGTCAAACAGAATGTGAAGACTGTCGCATAGACAGAATTTCTATGCACCATATTATGATGCATATAGAGTGAACCACGATTTAACAAACCCAATATTTGTACAGGACAAGCATGCAAATGCTGGGTCGAGCAGACAAGTTAACTAACCTTGCGGCAGATGAATGACTCAACGATGAAAGCACGAATTATAAGGAAGTTCATCTGTGTATAATCACTATATCCGCCTTTTCAGTGATTTGGTAGAGATACCTGATCTGTTTTGTCTGGAGGAGGCGCCGTTAGCAGCTAGGAAAAACACTAGTATTCACTCCACAGCCAAAAAGGATTTCGATATTTTTAATGCAAGCTTATTCCAGCACAAAAGAGCGTTGTGCAGATTTAAGGACTGCCGTCTCAGGCCTACGTTTGAATGTGGAATTACACAAAAGTCGACCGCTCTACAGACGCCTTCGCGCTACGTATCAGTTTTAAAGCGTTTAATGATACTAGAGAAATTAAGCAGGTTCCATATTTAAAGCAGGGACCCTGCCATGTTCGAAATGCTTACTATGCCTACGTTCTTATAAACTAAATATTAGTAAGCATATCCTAATAATTTCACTAATACTCTATTAAGAACTCTATTGGTGGCTAAAATATATTTTGGTACCTATATCTATGTATCCTCGCGATGATGCAGTGGTTTCTTGGGTTCAAGCGTTAGAAGAAACGCACGCGTTTCGTGCTAAAGACAAGCTTAATTAACTAGCAAGTTAATAATAATAAACTTCCGGATATAAAAATTCTACAAAATTATTCACCAGCTTTATCTATAGATAAGCGTTTAGCCGTAAGTAACGACATTTACAGACTGACACTACGCACACATATATATATATATATATATACACAGAATTACTGTTAGATCCCTTGAAAAAGATGCTAAGAAGATGCTTCTGAATGAATAAAGGAGATCGTATACTAGACTAGTAAAAGGCAGGCTCTACCTAATTATATGAGATGTTTATAGAAATAAACTTCGACAAAACGTACGTATGCGTCTGCCTTAGAATGGATCGTACCACTGCTACTAACAGACACAACCGAGGCCTAATTAAAAGTATGGCTGTTCCGAAGTTTCAATTATCGCAGCGTCGTGCACGAGCTTCTCTACACTCCGCTGACGCGACAATTCTAGAGTCGACTCGGTAGTGTCTTGACTCTTTGTTTCTTTTGTGCGACAAGAAAGCAATGATGCGTACAGCCAGTCAGTTTGCGCTCCGTCAGCCAGATTTGCATCCGCGTATATCAAACAACGCTGATTGTTAGCGCCCATGAGAAGACAGTGGAATACGAATTTCTGCCATTCAAAGATAAACCACAGCGCACCTAGCAGTCTGTAATGTCAGGGTTTAGGGGGTTTCAACAGCTTACGAAAAAGGTTGGTTTATTTTATACAATTTGACTCTCATGCCTTTTAGGCAAGCTTCAGCAAGCGGGGCTTGTATTGGCAATCTGGGGCTCTTTCCGCTATAAACGAACCAGCTATTAACCTATCTGTTTTTCAATGAATTACCACATGCTGCTCGTTGCATCAAGCCAGCTTTTTGTTTCAAAACCACGTTTTCTACAATAGCTTTCTACATACCGATGTGCAAGATGGCAAGATGTAAGTATGCATATATCGTACTATTACACATTACGTGAACTTACTTTCCAAGTTCCTCCTTAAGTTCATAGTTATCACTGAACCGCGTCGTTGGTGTGGGTGGCGCGGCCATGGCTGCACTGCACCAGGCACCTCGTGCCGCCTTCTATTCCACTCGTTATGCCGAACGTTTTCTGCTATAAAACTATTCTATTACAATCTGCCGCTGCCGACGACTAGAAGTTCTATACGATTAGCTTGGAAACTGTTCCTGCTTTAGCTTCTGTAGCCGCTGCTGTTATTACTGTTGCTTGAGCTAAGCTTCCGATGTTGTTGTTGTTGTTGTCGTGGCCAGCGACGGCGCCGTCCTGATGGCCGCAATGGGGCAGGGGGCCACTCTCGAGGCAACGCTGTGGTGGTATTGTCGTGTTGTCGCTGCTGTCGCAAAAGCGGTCGCTATGCGCGCTGTTAGTGGCTTCGTACACACCAGCACTACTCTACTGTGAGTACTAGGTGATGGTTCTCCAGCCGCTGCTGCCAGCGACGGCTGACTTGTTAACCACAAACACGAATCGTTGTCGTCGTCGTCGTCGTTGTTTAGTGCGGTGCGATCATGTATAATTCTCGTCTCGGGTCCTGTACACGACTCTTTCGCACTCTGACACGCACGTTCTCATCTGGCGGCTGATATAGCAAAGCCCACAGGCAATGTCGTAATCGCAGCCGCTTCTCAGACTAACGAGCTATAGAATAATTTCTGATTCTGCAACGAACGCAATTTGCGACCGGTGGTCTCGTGTCTGATTGTGCAGATATTGATCGTTACACGATAGACTGCGATGCCAGCTGTGTTTCTTTCTCTACCTATTCGGCCTCGTCTCGCGTCCTCAAATAGGCGTTTCGCGACCAATTAATACTAGCCCATCATGCCGCATACGTATGTATGTGCTGCTGCTGCTGCCACTGCTGATTGTTAACTGCTGTAATCGTCGATTTTCGCACTCAGCTTAAAAACTGAGCCTTTCGTTTTGTCTGCGTAGCGTAGGAGACGTGTAGGGTGACAGACGAGAACGTAGCCATTGGTAAGAGCGATATCTGCTTCAAACGGATTCGTGTGTTGAACTTCGTGTCGGTCTTCGCATATGGCTGTGACTATTATCCTATCTGCTTGTAGAAGAGAAGCAGTGTTCCGGTTTGAATTAGTTGGTGGTCAGCCACAAATAGGCGCACGCCATTGTCCTACCATCTCCAAACTAGTGCCAGTCTCGAGTTAGCGCGTTCGGGCTGAACGATTTCTAAGTCAGGCTCGTCTTTTCTCTGTGTCTCGCGTTTGACGCACACTACTTAATTGAATGTCATTTTCTTTGTCTTTGTCTCGTTCCTTTTGCACTCGATGTCAAGATCCTGTCAACGAAAACAACTACTACAAAAGCAATAACACAACGCTGCCGACAACGTGTCGTCAATTGTGGCTAAACGGGGAAGCTATCGTCCATCGGCGATTCGCCTTCTATTACGATGCCACCGCCCCAGCCGATGTTTCGTTGCATGGAGTCGCACCGCGCGCTCTGACCAGATACAATCATACGCACCCACACACTCAACACAATAACACAGTAGGAGAGAAACCTGGCTGACCGACATCCACCGAATAATATTGTATTATTGTTATTGCCGTCGTCGATTTCCACGCGTTTTTTAAGCTCTCCAAGCGCCCAACGCACTTACGCTGTAGCTTATTGTGCTTCTGGATGCTGTTATTAATTATACTAACCACCCCACGATGTCGAGTGTTGGGGGGGGGGGGGGGTAGGATGGCTTCAATCTTGCTGCTTCAGTTTTTCTTGCTCGGACAGTTTGTCTTTTTCTGCTGGCGTTGTGCCGACCGAAAGCGGGGGGAAAAGAAGCACTCGCTGTCTTTGATGCCCAACACCAGCCCACATGCCCTTGTTGTAGCTATCACGGTGCGCACGATTGTGCACTACAAAGGCCACAGTGACTTCCAGCGGCCCGCACAAAGCCCAGTCTTTTGGGATTCGTTATTGCTTGGTGCGCTGGCCAGCTGGATGAACAACTGGATGGCCACTAACTGGACGAGGTGCTAGTTACTCTACCCGATGCTTTATTGTTATGCATGCACGCACGCACGCAAGCACTAGTTGGTAGTAGCGGCTTGTCCTGCCGTTGCCGCGGCTAGTACCACCACTGCAGTTGTGGCACACTGCAAACAGCCGAGCAGGGACCCTTCTCGATCAGAAGAGAACACGCACTCAGCTCAGGCTGGAGGCAGCGCTTAGGCGCTGGCCTAGACTCAGTGCGCCGTTGTTCGGTCCGGCCATTCCGTAAGCACACGGCCACCGTAGGTTGTTGCCTCGGTGCTGCTTCCGCTGTTCTCTCTCTTTCTCTACCTCGTTTGCCCTTCTCTGTCGCCTTCTCTCAACTACTCGATGCCCTCTGCACAGGCAACCAGCTTCCACTACTGCTACTACCACTGGTATTGCCGCTTTATCTATACCGCTGCTGCATCCAAGCGTTGCCACAATATATCAGTGGCAGCTGTAGTGACTGTGTATGCCGTGCTGCTGGCAGTGGCTGTAGAAAAATAGCGCGCACACACCAAGATGCTAAAAAAGAGCGCGAGCAGGCGCGGGCTGTTGGTGTCGCCGCCACCACCGCCGCCACCGTCGTCGTCGTCTTTCGCTGCTGAGTCGTCCTCCAAAATCTCGTCTTTCTGAGTGGCCTAGCACAGACAGACGCACTCGCACCACCGCAAAAGAGACTCACTCAGCGAGACAATGCGCACTGTCGTTGTGTGTCTAAGTGTACCTGTGTGCTGACCTGCATTCGCGGGTATGCTATTAGATCTGGTCGTTGTCCTGCTTGCCTGCGACTGTGGCTCGTCCTAAAGCTTGCCGTTGTCCGTTATTTGGTTGCTACTCCTCGTGCCGTTGTCGTTGTCTGGTAGGGCCTTGTTCACCGGTCCGCCGTTGTCGTCGCCTGCACTAGAACTCACTCATATAGAAAGGGCAGCACCACGCAGCTCGCACAGGCTCTGTACTGGCGACATGAGTACACCACGACGATGCTACTGGTGCGGTGCTTTCGAGCTGGTTCGAGCCTCAAGCTCTTATTTTGTGACTTGCGACCTTCTGGGCTTTTGGTAGGGATTCAGCAGCTACATACATTCTGCCTATCTGTCTGTCTTCGTTTCATGCAGCAGCGGACCGTCGCAAGGAAACTGCGGAAACACTATATAGATGATCCACTCGGTAGAGCGCAGGACTAGGATGACTGTTGTTGCTATTGCTAACTGGTAGGCTACAGTTTGTTTGTGAGTGGCGAACAAGCGCGTCGTAATCAGCTTTCGCTGAGTAACAAACGTCTGTTAGATCCTAACACTCAGCTCGTGTTGGTAATGCTGCTGTGGCCAGTTTGCTTCAATTGTAGCCTGTGCAAGGATACACACAGAATATGACGACTGCCTGTCTGTCTGTCGACCTGTTTGTGTATAAATGTGCGTGTGTGTATGTGCATTCGCGCGTGTACAGCTTGTCTCTGTATCGGTAAGCAAGCCTAGCTGACTGTCTCCAGCTAACTTGCTTGCCTTTCTTCGTCTGTTGGCAGATGCGACGAAACATCGAAGTCGGGCGTCCGTTGCTCTTGCAGAGTCGAGTCAAATTCTTCAATCAGTTTCGTCTATCGATGGTTCGCGCCTGCTGCAACAGTCTTGCTTCTACTTTTTCTATCACCAGCAGCACTATCACCACTGCAAGCACAGTTGCCCCTGCTGCAGTCTCACCACTTCAGCTGCTGTTGCTCTGCGTTCGCTGATTCTGTCTATTTAATAACACATCATCGCTACTGACTCCATCGACATTTCTTACTGTTTTTATTGCTGCTGCTGCTGCTGCTGCTGTCTGTCGCACGCACGCAGGTGGATGCCAGTCGGTGCCCGCCGCCCGTTTCCACTCACTCAGTTCACGGCAGGTACCAACTCACGGCTGCTAGTGCTGCTGCCGCTACTATATTATTTGCAGAGTATCTAGCCGTCGAGCAGCTCAAACGACATCGTCGTTGCTGGGAGATCTCAGTCTGTCGGTCAGTTAATCCGCCCGTCGTTCTCAGCTTATTTTCGTGCTGTTTCTCTCACTCTCGCAGCACCAGCCCTACTACCACCATCACGGCGGCCACTAGAGAATGGCTGCCCTCTCTCTTGCCAGCCTCTCGTTTTCCTTCCTTCTCTGCCCGCCTGTCTGCCCGCAATGCTGCAACAGCAGCAGCAGCAGCAGCATTTTGTTCCTACTACCGCGCAGAATCGGTGGGGGTGGGCTGCTCACCACGTTGGCCGGTTAGGTGAGGGTGGTTGAGGGTTGCTGAAATCTGTCCAGTCGTCGTTGCTGTCCACGACCACGAATACTAACAGCAGCCCTTGGTGCTATTTCCGTCCGATGCTACTGCAGCAATAGAAAAAGAAACAGCAATAGCATCTCGATGTTCGTTTGCATTGGCCCGCTGTTGTTGTGGTGACACTGTGCACTGCCTGTAGCAGTGAACTCGGTGTTTCCTTTGTTACTGGCTCTGTCTGTCTATCTGTCGGTTAGGCGGTGGACATCGTTGTCTTTCCCTCTTGCCGCCGCCGCTGCTGTTATTGCTGCAGTTTATGTTTTCTGTATCACTGGTTCGGGCAGGCTAAAGTTGACTAATTCTTTGTATGTTCACTCTTTTATCTTGTTATGCTTACCCAACGACTCGTGCTGCTGCTGCGGCGGAGATGCTGCGAGCAGACTGGGCTGTTGGGCTGCTACTTGCTGTGAAAGCTGCCGTCACAACAGCATCGGCCAGGGCGCTGTACTCGCTCACCCACTTTCCTTTTGTCTGCCTGCCTTGCTAAATAGCAGCTTCCACTTCGACGGGCGGCCACTGCTTTTACCTGGCTGTTGCCCAGCGAGCATTCTACGCTGTGCTGCTCTTCGCGGCCTCCTATTACTCGCACATCCGCTGTTGTGCTATTGTCGACCCTATTGCCATCATACCACTACCATAAGCAGCGGCAGCAGCATCAGCAGCCAGCCAAGCACAACACTCATAGCTGAGCTACTCTAGTCAGCAACGGCAGTGGCCTCCTCCCAACGTCACCCTCAGACGTCTTAACAGCACGGCACAACGGAAAACTCAGTAGTAGTAGTAGTAGTAGCAGCAGCAGCAGCGGTAGTAGCAGCGGCCAGGCGCCACCATCACCGTAGACTGCGCGCGCTGACGCTCGTTTCGTTGGTTCGATCGCACGCTCCTTTTGTCAGAGCCTCTACCGTGGTGCTGCGTCTTTAGGCGGTGATGGCGACGACGCTGCCGCCACTCTACCACTGTACGCCAGCATATATTTCAGCAGTCGTACACAGCCTGAGTTGAATACACACACGTACACACACTCACACGCATATACAGGCATATAGAGACGGCTACAATGAAAACGGTCCAACGCAACGGCTGGAACCAGCTCGCTGCATCTAGGCAGTACCCACGCTCTGTTTCTCTCGCTCACACGCTACACACGGTCAGACAAACGCACAGACCGACATATATAGATTCACACATAGAGTAGCATTCAACCACACTTCCATTCCGGTCACATACAAACGCCCCCACACGTACACAAACACACGCACTGCGGCTGCGGCGTCTGTGACCCGTTGTCGTCTAAGCCGGTACAGAGAAACACAAAGAGGGAGAAAAAGAGATGTGAGTGCTGCTGATTGTTCTGCTATAGGACCCTGAGTTAGCTTACCTCTCCCCCTAGCCCAAACGTCCATAAAGGTTATCTGTGCTGCTGTTCATGTCCTTTGGATCTGGCCCGCCCGTTCTGCGTCTGCGGGGCGAATGGGTACTGGTGGTGCTAATGTCAGGCGCCCACGACGATGCTGTGCGCTTTTGAGCTAAGAGTTGCTGTTTTTATTGGCCCTCTCCCCTTTGGCTGCTATTGCTGTCCAGGGAACCTGTAGTAGCTCCTACCCTCCCTATCGGTTGATCGGTCGGTCGGTCGGCCAGCCGGCCGTTCGTTCGTTCGCTCGCTCACCAGCCAGCCAACCATATTTACTCTTTGTACTGTCGAACCGGTGTGCTACTTGTGTAAATATATTTTGTATTCGTATATTATACAGTGGAATGATAGGAACAGACGAGGGGAGCGGACGGAGCTCGCATACGGGAGAGCGTTCAGAGCTTCTCTTCCTCCCCTCCACTCGCGCAGGATTGCCGCACAGTAAGTGCTGTTGCCACCATTGCATCGCCTGGCTGCCGATCCGCGCACCACTAACAGCTAGGCAAGCACCCTCACTCATCTATCTACTTTGCTGCTTAGTTGACGCAGTGGACGCCCTCTCGCGGCCGTGGCGCATCGCAGCATAACAGAACCGAATGGCAGCAACGTACACTGCGGCGGCAGCAAATCACAGTGGTTGGTAGCAGGCCGCAGTAGTCTTTACATCCTTCCCAGCCCGTGACAACAGACCCTCAACAAGGGGTGCGTGCGGGTGTGCAGCATCACTTGCACCCTTTCCCCTGGTGCGTCTTTCTCTCCTTGCCAGCATCGTTACTAGCAGCCCTTGCCCTTATCTGACCCTTACCACAATGATCTCAACAGCCCTATTTGCGCCGCGAGCACCACAGCTACGAGCATCGTTGAGAGTACGCTCGTGAATGTCAGAGTGCGAATAACGAGCGGAGGTTTGGTGTATTAGGCCCTACATCGCGGACAACCATCACCGATAGGCAGAGTAGGGTCAGTCGACCGGCGTAGGGCAACCAGGCAAGGCCGGTCAGATTGAATCGCTCCAGACAAGCGACTGGAGTGGGGAGCGCAGTGAAAACGTCGCACAGCAACGGCCTGCTTGACGGTGACAACAATGCTTGCGGTAGCAAGCGGCGGCTTTACGGGCGTCCCACGCTGCTAGACGTAATGCTGATGGCTGGCCAGGTGGGCTTCCAAGGACGTGGCTTGTCTCATTATACAGATCTCCTAGAATCTTGTAAACACACAATAAACTACAGTTGATAGTAGATAGAAAGACAGCGTAGTGACAATCAGATGTCGGCCTCTTCGGTTTATTTGTATTGTCCAAACGTCTACTTGCGTCTCGTGCGACGAATGACAAACTTGCTTGCTCTCCGCTTAGCAGACGACAGAACGACAGCGCTAATTGTGGCGGCTTACCAAAGAGAAAACAGTAAATGATGCTGAATTAGAGCGTGAATTTGGGTGCAATGTAGGACTGCATGCAATGCGCGCGGTTTTTCGTTTACGTATTGATTTGTATTTGAGGCACAATTATACTTCTATTTGGATCTGACTTATAATTAAGTTTCCTAACGAACATAGCCACAATTCTCAGAAAGATGCAAATTTTTAAAAGTTGACCACAGACGAAATGTGAGTGTTCAATGTAACAACGAGAACTTTTTAACTTCCCTTCGCCATCATTTTCAGTGTGTGCTTTCGAACACCTTAACGTGATAGCGCGTCTTGATTATAACGACAATGATCGACAATCTCCCTGAAGGACTAAGGATAGGGTAAAGAAGAGTCCTCAATTTTTTTTTAATAAACCTTGATAACTATAAGCATCCTAATTAAATGGCAAAAACTAAGGTGTAAATATCACTGTAAGGTAAAGGGAGGCAGCTAGCACATTTTGCATAGTTAGTTACAAATCGTGGACGTTATAATCGTAAAGCTCGAGAAATTAATGAGTAAACTCACAACTGAATATCGAACAAACAATTGGTTCCAAAGATGTACGATTATAAACATTTTACTATATCTTTAAAAAAGCTTCATATTATCAAAAATCGAAGCCGCTAGAGAAATAACTTACTTTTTTCCATCTGCTACCGATTTAACCTTTTGGGTTTCCAATTTTTATACTATGAAGCTTTTTAAATAGTTAATATAATTCATAATTGAGCATCTTTGCAAGTATTTGTCTGTTCCATATTTAATTGTGAGTTGATTTAAAGCAGCGTCAGTTTATTTCGTGTAACTTATAACTAAGCTCGCAAAATACGGTAACCTTCTTCCTTTACCTTATAAGGAGAACCAGTGTCAAGCCAAACAGGCTTAAGCTACTAGAGACGAAAATCAGTTATTTCGAGTTGGGCGCTCTGACTAAACCTAATAACGTTCGTCATAGATGATTCGGGTCAGCTTTTCAATAAGTGGCATTATCATTAGAACTAGCAAACCCAGAGTCTATGTCTAGTAATAATATAAAGAGTAATCAGATTTAACAAAGCAGGTTGAAAAATTGTCCTCGCAGTACTCCTTGATATTACAGGTTATTAAACGTGTCAGACTCTTAAAAAATAGGTACCCAAATATATAGCTCAATTAGGAGAGTTAAAGAAATGATAGGAATAAATCGCAGCCATTTGATTGCCAAGCTTCGTGTTAACCTAAAATGTTCTATTACGATTGTGTTCAGGCCTCTGCAACGAGATTATAGCCTCATTATTGAAATCGCCACACCTGGAAATATCTTTGAGTTTAGATTGGCCCCTATCGCTCTGACCGGTGCTCAGAGAGGCATAGCGATGAGCTCTACTAAAATACGATATAAAAACCATTTCAACTGTAGTGGTTCTTCTTCTCTGCCTTAAAAAATGTTAAGATTCCATAAAGGCACGAGCCTCCCTCGCTGAGTTCACATGCCATCTAATGCAGTAAGACGTGTTCTATGTAGGACACATCTTGCTAGCACGTGGAAGAGCGCAGAGGCAGCTCGTCAGGACCAGTTCATAAAAGTGATGTGCTGTACAAGCTCCGTATGCACATCGTGAAGCGACACGAGTGCAAGATCTCACGATTAAAGGCCAAACTCACTATGACCGTACCTATTATTTAGTGCGCACGTGTGCGTATGCGCACGATTTCGAACTCGGAAAAACCACAGTAAAACATCTATGACTTTTGCATTATGTACAGATTTTCGAGTAAGGCTATTCCCTTCTATCGCATCCGTGTTAGCAAACTAAGCTCTTTAGTAGTAGCTAGTTAAAGGTTGTCCTCATAAATTACTCAATAGGTGATTAAAAAGACGATATTTGAATTTTGATTTCGCGATATATTACGTGAAAGTCGCAGCACAAAGTATACTCCAAGAAGACTAAGAAGCATGAGTGTCCAGGAATTTGCTGAAGGGCGTTGAGAACTGCACGGACGCACACAATATGGTTTTCGAAATCGCGGTAGGTGCAATAATATAACATAAGGGATTTGTACGGGGAATTATCGTGGCTCGCAAGCGAATAAAACATCTCGAGACTCGTACCTAGGATAGGAGTATCAGAAATGCTTTCAAGCATTTTGCACTACGAGTATATGTGGCACAAATGTCCAATGTACTTTGTATGACAACGATGCCGAAGAAGCGAAAACCTGGTGTCTAGCGAGCTGAAATAAAAACGCCCCATTTACGTTTTCTGTTTTGATTTAAAAATGCAGTGTATTTGTTGAGCTATGATCACTTGTAATTTAACATACTCAATTTTTAGATGGGTTGGTTATCTGTATACTGCGGAGATAATAAATATCCAGTTAAGGCAACATATTTGAGTTACAGAAACATGTCAGTGCCGACAAACGAAACGTAGTAAAGTTATTTTGTTGGCCGGAGTCCCCTTATAATAGCTTTATACTCTTCCAGCTCTGGTAAGTGGAGATTTTTGTGAGTTGAAAGTAGCATGAAGTAACAGCCGGTTCACTGAAGTTTGCTGAAGTGGTGCTCAAGCCTCAAGATCCGTAAACGAGTCAATGAATTCGCTTGCAAGACATATCTTTTTGGACATCTCACAAATCGTTGCTAGAGAGATGACTCCTGCGCCCCAGGCTTCATTGATGCTAGTAGCAAAGGGATGCCACTTCGTTTATCAGTACCTCACCTTACTCAGTCTGGTAGCTAGATTCAAGTTTGCGCGAAAGCACATCTAGCCATCATATGAACTGACAAGAGCAATTCTTTAATAAAAAAAGCAATAAAATTTACTCGGGTCATAAAAATACTCAGTAAAAAAGTTACTAAGAGTATGCCAGGCTTAGTTTTCATAACGAGACATCTTTTTAGAGACGTGTATTGCACGAATTCAGAGTTCGGGTTTGTTCGGTCCACGCTCAGCAAATGGCCTTCGTCAATGACGACAGTCATAATAAAACGAACGATCTGTCAGGAAAGCAACAGCTACGCTGTAAAAACAGCTGCTGATTCGTACTGATTTCGCGCACTGCCGTTTGGCCAACAGAGAAGTTTTGAGTAAACTCAAAAATATTAAACAAAAACAATTTTATCCTGGACTGTAAAGCAGTCCTCTACACTTTTCACTAGATAAATTGTTCGTTATATTTTCTATTTGTACTACAAGTTCCGAGTTATACGCTAGCTTTGCATTGTTTTCTACGTCTGAAACTGTTTGATTTCATACGAGCGTAAGAAAGAAGTTTTTTGCTATTCCATTATCATTCGGTTGACTGATAAAGCACCGGGCAAAGTTATGCAAACAAATGAGATTTGTCTAATAAAATAATTAAAAATCGAATGAAAACAAACAAAAGCTTAAGAAGCTCGGCCATGCGTGAATAATTCCAAATTGAAAAAGAATTGAAAAAGAAAAAAAAAAAAAGAAATATTTTACTATAGGAAATTATCGATACGTGCTGGCTGCGAATTTTTGCAGCTCGTAGAAACCAGACTCAAACAGAATTCCTCCTACCCCTTCTGCAAAAAAAAGGTGCTTCTGCAAATCTCTCGTTAATGCATCCTCGTGCGGTATACTAACAACACAGTTAATAATATGGACGAATTCACGAGGAACAAACACGACACGTTCGTTGCGAGTAAATATTGGCTTAATTGTCGATTCGTAGACAAGCAGTTACTATTCATTGTAGTAACTTAATATAATTTATATTTTAACTTATTAATGAGATTACCGCCAGTAGCTACACGCCAAATGCTTTGATTATTGGTGGAACGTTTTGTTCGGTCAGAGATTTCAGTTCAGTTGCAGTAAGACCCATTTGCCAGATAGTGACTGCAACGTTTCGTTGAATCTATCTACTGCGATAATATACAACGAAAGCATCCTAAGAACATCTAAATAACTATCTGATAATAAAGTCAGATACCTAATCATGTATATGTATATGCTCGATGGTAATTCTAATTAGAATGGACATAAAAGATTGCTTCCTAGCTAAAGACTCAATTTAACTAGTTTGATTTCGCTATAAGTACTTTACGAATATGAATAAATAGGAACATAAGCAAATTTACGAACGCTGTCGCCTACGAAGTCAAGAATTAAACGATCAAGCAGAGAAGGAGCTTCTCATTAGCTACAATATCCAGGCACTAATGACGCTGAACTATTTCGAACTGTGGTATCCACAACGCCCATCGAACAACGCCCGAAAGACCACGATGATAACGTCATTCTATTCGCTGCAGGAGCTGAGTTGGCCCGTAGGCCCACCGGTTTATTAAAGAAGATTACAGGGACTGACTGCAGAGCCCTGACGAAAAGTTGCCAGTTCCCGAATGTTGTAAGAGCTCAGAACAGCTAGGATCGGACTTGCTGCTTTCTGGGCCCCGATACTCGCAACGGGTACAGTTGCGTAGGTGCCCTAGCCGTAGTTCCAAGACGATGCGGAGTTTGGTACTGTTTAGCATGATCGTGAATGGCCTAGAGGTACTTTCCGTTTGAAGATTTGAAGTCAACGTTGAGTTTTGCTAGCTATTCTTATCCATATCATGTGTTACGTCTTTTCGACAATCGCACTGAGGTAACTCCCTTATCTTAGGACGCTTATCTCCCAGCTGGACTAAGTAACAATTCAGACATTCCCAAGATAATCCCTAAAACACTCTACAAAGTTAGATCATGAGCTCTTTGAACTCAGTGATGGAGGCTAAGAAAACGCACTGTGCGACATTAGTCAGCAACACCACAGCTGTGACTGTATGCAATGCTGAGTTCCAAGCAAGACTTGGAGCTTACAAATTGAAGATGCCTGTAAGGAAATGTTGTATTGCTTGATTCAAATTGTTCAGTGGATACGGCCAGTCTGGCGAAGCGCATAAAAGAAAAACCTTAAAATACGGCCTAGTTTCTTGTGTAATTATAATAGGCTCGGGTTTTTCGTCATCCAAGTAAATATTAGAAATATCGCGCTTTCTGTGCCTCCTGCAGTACGGGCTGCAGAAAATGTTTTAGGGAAGTATAAAGGTTTGAAGTTAGATTCCTGAGCAGATGTTTTATTTATGACACAAAAAAATTATGCGCTTTCCGCATTTCTTTGTTGAGAAGGACAATTGGTAAGATAAAATACCTAGCCTAGGATAGACCTGTTTTTATGCAATCAGCTAGAAAACGTGCTCCAACAATTTCGAACATTACGTGTCTTGAACGAGAGAGTTGCAAATATCTTCTAAACTCAATTACAGAATTATCTTGTTATTGCCGACAGGAACTTCAACAAAGGCCCTAGCTTTATGCTCCACAGTCTCCTCAGCTTATGAGTTTTTTCGTCCTGACGCCGTAGTGTACAAGCTATCATCATTGATCGGATTTGCCCGTCCTTCTTTGTAAATTACAAAGTATTGATTCTGTGAGGGTTTATCTACAGGGTAACCTGAGATATGGCCACTTAAGATACGCTCGAAAATCTAACCACAGCCTGCAAGAGCAGACTGGTGAAATTATCCTTTATCTGCAAGCCCTTAAAATACCGGGTCTCCGGTCTCCATTATAGTGGCTAGGGATGCTTTATATATTTACTTGGGCTTTGCGTTTACTGACCAAGAGCCCTTCGGTAGGAGAAGCTGGGCGCCCTTGAAACTTCGGACCGTAACGGAATAGACGGTGCTGAATGGTGTGATGGCTGCGTTCCTCAAAGTAGCTTTTCATTATATAACGCTTCTATGTCTGAAAGGGTGCTAACCGTTGCAGCTACGTCTCGTTGATCTCGCTTGGTTGAGATTAGACGCAACCTAGAGTGCACCTCTTTTTAAGAGTAAAAGAATCGTTCCGAAAAGTGGAATGAAGGGTTCAATATATGTCCATCTTGAAAAAAGTGTTTCAGATTGGCACATACAGACGCAGACAATGTTTTGTCTTCAGATGTCTTTAGCAAAGTGGCGTCAACGAAAATGGACAGGTACATCCAGCCCAAGGTAAATCGTTTCTCGAACAGACAGAGCCGATAAAATCAGCCAGAGTATCGGCGATGACAGACCTAACATAACGGCGAACGACCCAGGTCGCTTCCTTTTTATTTTATATTTATCGTTTGTTTTACCTTTTTGTCTTGAGAATAAGAATTATTGACCCTGTTTTCTGTACTTATTAGCAATCACTTGCGCTGAACTCCGGCGAGAACAAATTTAAACTGAAATGTTGATTGTTTTGGATGAAAAAAGGCGCCAAATTACGAGGCTCGGCACGACTTGCAACGAAGAAGAACATGTTCTGTGGAGGGGTCTGACGGGTCTGGATGGGGATATCTGCCTGGCAATGGATTGCCCTTTGTCAAGGCCTTTATTCACTGCATGGGTTTCGTTGCTCGCTTAAGCGCGCTTTAAGTAGTTTACTGTAGAATTCGTTCGATTTTTGCTATCCTCTGTTTCCACGTTTATCGGTGTATTTACTTCCCTTCTAAAAAAAGGTAAAAATGGTAGTGCTAACGATGATGACGGTCGATACGTAAGGCAAACACGCATCTTCTACAGGTTCTACTAACATTAATATCGGTGAGCACGTTAGCATGTCTATGCCCTTCTTTATCAATACGTATAACTGTTAAATAACATAATTTGGGTCCTTATTCAAGAAGGTTTGCGTCAACGCTGACCGGCCAAAACCATGATTACGCTGCCCATGGGTCCTAGTCATATACACATTCTTCGATTGAAGTTCTAACTTTGTAAGTACGTACTATGAGCTCATTGAAATGAATGTTGATTTTTAAGTGGCAAAGTATATAATATGGTTTCATAAAGTGACTTGTTCAAATGATTATATACTGTTCGGCCGTGAATGTCAAGTCTCATATTGGAGATACATTTAGTATAAATTACTCTGGCTGAATTGGATTGTACAGAGTACTTAAATAAATCAAGTCCAACGTTTCAGTTTCCAACAATATACAGTAGAAGTTCTAACCAGGCTCTATGCGTTACTCCTTAAACGCTGGCACTTCATGCAAAATAAGCCATCTGCCATGGTATCGTGGAATCTTAACGGATAAAGAACTGCTTGGGTACAAACGAAATAACACTAGAGGAATTGTTGTGGTAATAGCTTTAAAAAAGACAATTTAAAAGAAATAATTTCAGTATACATAAAAATTGTATGTTTTTTTTTTAATAGCAACATCCTTTTCACTACGATTTCAAAGCATCTTACAGCTTTCTTGACTGCACATACATCTACTAGTGCGATATATTCGTACTATGCATGTTCACACAACGCATGTTTCCAGTAACAACAACAACAACCTATCGCCTTTACGAATCGCCTGCTCCGAATATCACGGCACGCGACCTTTCTCGTTTAGCCTCATAAAGGCAAAAGTGTGCAACACTCTTCGAAACTTTTACTTTCAAAAATTCAATGCTGAGCTTGCTTCGAAGCTAATGGCTAAATTTTCCAGGCTTCCACTTTTTCGTCTGTCCATTTTCTGTACATACCTGACTCCTATTTTTCTGCCAGTAGCGACGGCAGAATTCGAGGACCTTTTTCAATTTCTTTTTCCGATCAGGATCCCGTCTGCTGGTAGGTCCCACCTGCTTTCGACTTTTGGACAGCCAATGGCATTCTTTTCCTATGCTTTCGCACATAATTTGAGAGCGAAGCAAGTGCAGAAGCGGCGCCTTGCGGTCGGTCCGTCGACTAGCCAACCACCTATTAGTGTACTGCTACTTAACCCTTGTAATTCACCATAGAGGGCGGTACTATAGAGCGTGCCCGCTCATTCTACAGACATATACTGCTTCGCTTGGGTCAGCTCTCATCATTCAGACACATATCATATACACACGCAAAAACACATATAAATGCTTAGAGAGAAACACGGTTGCATCTTAAGGAAGCTGTGTGTCGCGAGTACGGCCGTCTCCCACAGGAGCTACCATTAACAGAAAAGGCCGAAACTATTTTAATAGGGAAGGAATTCATTTAGAGCGCGCAATTGTAACGCAGATGAGTTTTTCAGCCGAAGAGAATTAGTAGCATTGTATAGGGTTAATATATGTACACCAGTAGCATATGAATAGATCAGACAGGTATCGATGCCATGATGTACTTATGTCTATGCAATCATATGTTTCCGGGTTCGAGCTTCATGCACACAATGTGGTTGCCTTTGGCAAGGCTCATTTGTGCTACTTTCGGTAAACCGTTATAATGATGAGTGAAAGAACGGTATATTATAATATAATGTTTATAGAATGTTTTGTATGCATCTCTGACCGTGACATAAATGGCCTGTGATGTATATTGCAAACTCTATATATCGTTTACCAAACAAACGGTATTTATTATTGTCGCCAGTGACTATATCGCCAACTTAAGGAAATTCAGGAGCAAATTGTAAAGAGAAATCCAGTTCTGGCCGGGATGACTCAAGTAAGAGGTAATCTTTTTTTAAGAAATGATTTCTGCGAATTTCAATTGTTTTTCAGGAGAAAAATTATGGTTTTAATTTCCATCGGCCCCAAATTAATAGGACTACATTTCATCTTAGGCCAGGCTACAAATCCTGCTATTTCCCTAATTTTTCGTGAAACTAAGCGAATTGTTGTTGTAGATCCTACTGATCAGGATTACAGCACATTATATAATGAACGCTGGTAAAGACTTCCTCATTTATAACAAATCATGCGGCTTAATCTGGTTCCCTCATTGTTTTAAGTGACTCCAAAAATTAATTCTTTGCCTATTTTATTTAGACAAATTGTTATCAAGGAAGTATTCTAACCACTTACTTCTTAATCACAAAAACACACAGATAAAAACCAACGTCTTCCAATTATAAACCTCCTCCACTTATGTTTAATATGGGCTACCAAACCCGCACATATCGGGGAAAATAGTTGATGCACGCGTGCGTAGAGAGATGGTTTAACATTAGTAGAAGCACCGTACTTTATAGCATTGTTTATGAATTATCAAACCTACCATTTTGTTTCGTGATTTCACTTTTAATTAACCTTTATTCCAACCGAAGAACGTTTGAAAACTCATTGTCTCATGGTAAACATCTTTTCTTTATTTTTTTTTTCGATAAAGATACAGAGACCTTAATTTTACTAATGGTAGCACACATTGCCTGGATAATTACATAGCCCTTTATGTGTGGTGTACGCTAAGCTAAAAATATTTCAGCAGCTTTCTCAGGTGCTGCGCTGCATCTCTTGGCACTACCTGTCTTTTGCATATTTGACTTCTGCAATAAGCAGGCTTTTTCAGGTAAGTACAAAAGAAAAAAGGCCTAGTGATTGTCTAATTCGAGGCTTTGTAGCAGGATAGCAACATGGCGGGATAAAGAGCGCGAGTGGGGTTGGCTGACTGTGCCTGCTATCTGGGGGTCTGCTGAAGGGGGCCCCGATCTGCATTTACAAGCCACCGAGAGCTATACTAGTTCCCTAGAGAAATGTGTTGCGGTAAATCAAATATTAACCTGATGTGGCCTTGTTTATATATTGGAGTTCCGAGGCGTTCCAGCAATTAGGACATAGGGCAGAAAGAATCGTTTTTGGTATAATTTCAAGAGCAATAGACTGGCGGTAAAGCCTACACAAATTAGGTAGAAAGAGACCCATCTATGCATTCAGGTGCTACTGTAAAAGTACACATAACCAATCAACAAATCTATCTGTGCTTTCCTCTATCATGCTTATTGTTCTGAGCAAAGTCGACTAACTAGTTTTAATGCGTTGCTTATGTGCGCCATACTGTTGTCTACCACGTGAGAAACATGCGGTGATATTTGATTAATTATCGAGTCAATGTAAGGAGAAATTTGTACGACAAATACAAGCATTTCCGCACCAATTGTTTGCTATATCGAAAATGTTATTTCAAAGTATGTACTGCTGAATTGCGTTCTTCTTGTTTTCGATATACGCTTGCACACTCTAAAGACTGAGACCGTTCACTCAAACTGTTAGCAGGCGAATTGCAGTGGGCCATTTAGGATGGTGGTGAAGATAATTTGAGTGGTCTACGAATAGGAGCTTCGCCTCAGAACTACAGTGGCAGGAGCAGGTCATCATATCAACCCTTTTTTCGTTGATGGATCTACCTATTGAAACTGCGCGAGTGATTGCTTTAAAAAACAAGGGGAACTTCGAACTCGAAAATGAGTCTCATAGAGGAGTCTTTGTGAAAATAAGTAATGAAGTATTTAGAACTATAATGGAAGCTGCCTCAACTCAGAGTTTGCGGGTGTTAGCATTCAGGTTTAGCATCCGTAAAAATAACACACTTGGTCAACCCGAATTTTGGTAAGGCAAACATATTGGAGAAATAAATGCTACATAATTTGAGCGCGGGTCAAGAACGAAGACATCGAGTCTTTTCTCTTTCATGCTATAATAGTGAGCCATTCTTGCATCAAGTTATGACTTTTGATGAAAGATAATTGATAATTCTCTCAAACGGCTAGATCAGCAGGTGTATGTACCGGCGGAACATCACTCGGTACATTGTACAGTTGCAATATTCAATTGCAATTCCTTTCCTATTTGGTAATCCAATGCAAATATTATCCACCACAACTCCGTGACTTTCGGTTCGTCAATTGTAGCTCAAGTGTACTCAAGCTCCCAAAAGTTAAAAGAGTTAATATTCAGACTGTGCATTAAACAGCGCACATTATTCAACGCCGTTGAAGAACTCCCGTTATAGGACAGCATTTGACCGCACTCCGCGAAGATCGTGGCGGTAAGAATGCAAGAATTGGTCATCTACCATGCTCACCTGACAATGCTACGACAAATTACAATTCTTTTTTTAATCTCAACACCTTCTTGATAGGGAAGTTATAAGGACTTCGACATGGTGTCCAAATTGCGTTTCGAAACCTTATAAACTCTTAAATCCAAACAGCAATAGAATAAGTAAGTTACCATCGAATAGCAAAAAATCATACCTTATAATTGCGTATATTAAGCTTGAAAAAGTCCTTGCATTTCTTACATATATATGTACATATATATATATATTCAGCTTGATGTCACCATATTGTTACGCATGCTACTTACAATTAACGGAAAAAAGTTTTTTTATGTAGCTTGCCATTCTAATGCTTCGATTAAGGGCATGCGTTCATCTGCGATTCCTGATACATTAGAAGAAAGTCAGTTCTTCCCAGAACAAAACAACATACTCGTCATACCGGAAAACAGTACGTAGTTCTTGCAATTTGCAATATTGCACGCGGGACTAAAACCTAGCAAGACCAGAAGTTTTTTTTTCGCCCAAAATCAACGATATATATTATGGCCAGTTTCCACGTGGCGCCAGAACAATCCAACAAAGACCTTCCAGAAGCAAACCAAAACAATTCCTGTACAATTCGTATTCTACAGGAATTCAAAGTGCTCGCGAATTCATCAAAACAGTTCACAGCCCTTTTTGATACATCTAAGTTTTAGAGACAAACGGAAGCCGTTTCTTTAAATTGTTTAACGGTTGTAATGGTTAATAAACGGTTTACTTTTTTTGTTGTTGTTTTACATATACATATATATCATTTTGGCCTATTATTAGCCCAAATTAATTCCGTTGACTGTTTAGGTCTTCTTATATATATATCGCTTTGAAGTGGCAAAGGAATCTCTATCTTACCGCTCCACTCTTCATTAGCGATGGTGGTAGTATTCCCAGTGAACTATTTAGTCTGCTGTAAACCTGAGCTGATAAATGACAGACCTAAATTTTAAAGTTTTTGACGTTATGAGAGAATAGACTGTTTCGTTATGCTTTGCAAATGCTTCCTCTATTCTGGCCAGCACTTCCTCGTAGCTTCAGATGTCATACTGCACAATAGGCAGCATTCGTCTCAAGGATGAAACAGAATTCCTATGTAATCCAAGCGTACTACCAAAATGTCCTAACGTACATCGAAAAATGACGCACTAAAATATGGCCACTTACTATTCATTGGCCGAATCTTATACGGTGCGCTGTTGAAAGTGCAGTTTTTTCAAGACCGGAACCTTATATCCAGAAAATCAAATTTCTTTGGGTCAGCTCGGTTTATGGCAAGAGACACGTCCATTCTACAGATAAAATTATATATGTTAAAAAAAATTGCATTTTGTTACTTTCAAATTTGAAATGTCTCGTATTGTAATGGCGTTTCCGGTAGTTGAACTGTTAGACTTTACTTCAGACGGCGGGCTCCCAGCACGAAACAGAGTGTGTCAAGATCCAGATTTGAGCCACTTATCTCTAGGTTTAACATGAAAATAAGGTACCGAAATAGAAAATTAAGACTGCGCTTTCATTACTGGTAAGAGCGCTGGTTATATTTGTGACCACAAATAACCACGGTGGGCTTCAGAAAAGAGTCGCAACTTCACAAAACAGAAACTTTTTTTTTAATCAGAAGTTACCCAGAAGGGGTTACATGTATTTGGTCAATATAAAAGTAATGACGAAATACATAATATCCTTGTAGATTCAACTTTTTTCTATTGAAAATTTAAGTAACGGCTAATATCGTGAACGTAGAGCCTAATATTAAGTTATAGTTTTGAAAGAGCTGCACCGTCCGTTCTCTTCAAGCTAGCTAGCCCTGTCAACACACAAATAATATAATAAATGTATATAATATAGTAAGGAATAAAAAGTTCTCTAACCAAATAATGTAAATTGCCATAGTATGACCCACCAGCATACGCTCGTATAATATCTGAGAATTGTATATTGGATGTTCCGTTGCCAAGTGTATCTCGCGTTGTTGCACTCTATGATAAACTATCTATTAAATAAAATTATCTATAAATAGAAATGTGTCGCAGAGTATTCAGTGCTTTTCACCATTGAAAGAGCATTTGTGTGTTTATTAGAGGGCAAGCTGCCGAAAGTAATGTATTACTTTAGATAACGCAATGGGTAGACTGGGTTTTAAAGTTGAAAACCGTTACGAACCCATACTTTATTCGTCGACAATAGAGATTATAGGTTATGTAGCTGAGTTGTCTAGCATGTCTTGCTTATTATTATTTTAGATGAGGACTGAAGGTTGGACTAGCCTCACATATGGCTTTGAGATTTACTACTCATTACCGATAAAACTGACATTCTCTTACGTTTATGCTCGTTAGAAAATCTCATTGCTGGTTTCTACTGTATGTAAGGTAAACAAACTTATTACCATGCCAGCCTATAGAAACGTCAATCCTGCCAATGGATTTAAAAAAAACATGAATTCGACCATAATAGTACACACCTACAGTCATGATTAAGCTTCATCATATTATAGTCGGTTTGAAAAAAGAATAAATAAATTCACATAGGACAGTATGGTACAGTGTGGGATAGCAGTTTATATGAGCAAATCGATAGTTACACACTTTTTCAAAAGTACCGCCATACTTTCTTCCATTTCAAGAATAGCTTATTCTATTCGTTAGTTAAGTTGCAGCATTCATCTATAAAATGACACATCCTGCCCCTAGCTACAATGTTCGATGGCAAGGACAGAAGGTCCTAACGAAGGAGAAATGCCTCTTGACTGTTCCTTTTGCTTCTATGTGGAGTACACATTTTTGACAAAAATGGCCTTTTCTTGTGGGGTTCTACTAAATGAACAAAAACAAATTCAATTCAATTCATTCCTGTCCATGCACGTCCTAACCTTAGTGAATCGTGTCCGTTTGCTGGAACTGCTCTGAGAGTTGGATGGCGTTTTCGGACGGGAGGCGGCCGGCGAACAGAATTGCAGTTTAGAATAAAAGATTCACTCATAAGAGCTATAATAGGACCCGTCGGTCCAAAGCCCACACGGTTACGCCAGGAACCGATGTTGAATGCGGTTGGAAAAAAATAACCAAGAAAAAACAAAGACGAAAATAGTTAGTTGAAGACCGAATGGTGGTTGCCCTCTAAGTCGCAGGTAACGAACCATGCGACTGCCCGGATAAAAAACAGCAGTGAGTAGCCGGTAGTGAAAAGCGTGTGCTAGCATATGAAATATGCTTAGTTGTTCTTAACCTTCTTTAGACAGATTGGATCTTTTTTGTCTAATCTTCAGAAAGGCCGTTTGAAAGAAAGTTTGGTTCAAGATAAGTTGTTCGTCTGGTGTTTCTGAGACTGTGTATGATAGACTCGTGTAAACCTTCAAATATGTTTATGGGTCAAGAATGACGTGAGTGTCAGCAATGTATATATGTTGTAACAGTTGAACAATAATAATAATAATAATAACAACAATAGCTATAGTGTTTTGTAATAGCGTTAAAGCCGTCTGTACGTGCATTTGACGTCAACAGCTATCTTGACGTAACTATCCTTATAGGATAATTTAGTATCTTACTATATTGTCTATAAAAGATTTAGGAAATAATATGCGGCTACTGTATATGAGTGGAATAATGAGCTGGTTAATGATTCCAGGTCATTTTTGCAATAGACAGTTGAAGCTTCAGTACTTCAGACAACGCGACAGATCGATTTCTTTGTGGTCGTAGTATTGAATTGCTGTGGAAGTAAATGTTCAAAGACAAAAGCTCTTGTGTTATAATAATGAAACTTAGCTCCACTTGAAAAAACGATGGTAAAAACATTATCTATCACCGGATAGATAATAGTCGTTGGGTTTGAACTGATAGATTCTACGTTGAAAATGTGTGAAACGACCTAAAAACAAGACCATGGCTAATCGGATCGGATCAGACATGAGCCCATTACAGTTGCGCATAACTCAAATATATTATTACTGCTTCTGTTAGGAAACAAAATAATATCGGTAACGTTCAATTTAGTGGGTTCAGTTGAGATGGGCGAAACGGTTTACTTGTCCGGTAAGTTTTGCCAGTTCTTATAACTACAACTAGCTATAACGTAGACAGAGAGTGAGAGGAAACGGAATAAAGGCAAAAGACCAAGCTGAAGCATATGCAAATAAAAATGATAGCCGCATCTAGAATAGCAACGAAATTTCTCGACCTAAAACCACTTGAGCTGCCGAGCTGCACTGAAACATTACCACCTACTACGGAATATGTGTTTCCTTGCCGGTATTCATCTGTGTGTTTCGGTTTTGTGTATAAGCTAGTGCGTTTGCTTCTTAACGAAATCAACTCAATCCATTTAAAAAAAGATGACGAAATGGATGACGATGACAAAGCCCTTAATGAAAATCGACGAACTAAATTATTAGCTGAATTATTAGCTCAGGATCGAATAAGGCAATCAAATATAAGCTCACAATATTTCACTATTTCCGCCTTCCTTATAGCGTATTTCCTTCGGCTGTCCCTGAATATTAATTGGCAATGCACGACTGTTCGTAATTTAACTAAAAGTATAGCGGCTAAGAGAGACAGGCTGGAATAACGTCCAATCATCTTACAACTATGCAGCCATTCGCCTTAGGCACACAGCCATTTAAAGGCTCTCATGTTTTCCAAATCAATTTTGAACAGCCAACAGACAGCTGCTCGAAGTCGAGCGACTGTGGCCTCTAAATTTGATATGATCTAAGTAATCACCTAGCTTCCTCTTGGATCGATTTGGTCGGCACACTGCGGAAGAGGAAAATTCCCTCAAAAAAAGGGATCTGATAAACAACTGTCCGACGTCATAAATCAAAATCCTTCAAAGGAATTAAGTACACCAAATTATGTACTCAGTACTCACGACCGAATGCCAGTAGGAACGGGATCTGAATAATTGGGCTTATTCTGGCTTCTTAGAACTATAACGTAGCACATAAATATTCCTGAATTGGCAGTACCGGCGGTATCTACGATTAATACTCTATCAAATATATGTTTATATATTTTTTGCCAGTCGTAAAAGCCTCAAGTCTATTAGAAGGCCCAGAGTTGTATTAAGATTAAGAGGATATGCCCCATTCGCCTACTCTATGGAAGGACTCTAATTACTAAATGGCTCACTCAATCAATGCATCAAAAGATCACATATATGCTGAACGAACATTCAAAATCGAATTAAACAAAATTATAGAAACGCTGAAATAGAACAACCAGCTCTTCTCAACAAGGTATTCAAGACTTTTCAAAATGCTATATTATTGACTTTATCTGCATTTATCTCGCTTTTTCTTCTTCGTTCTCGTCAAATAAGCTAAAATGGTAGAACCCATGCACAAGCTAGACACTGATAGCATGTGCAATACCACCCTTAGGAACATCATTAACTAGCCAATAAGAGTCCGACCAGATTAGTGCTGTGATTGTTTCGTTTGGATTCCAAGATCCAATATCCCAGATATCTGATGTAGCCAGTCCATAGCGTTTAAAAAGCATTTTCATTTAAAAGGAAATACAGCCGATCGCATCAACAGACGGCTTCTCAGTAAAGAGATGACTCGAAATCGCGGCAGCCTAAACAGTAACACTTTATACATTTATAAGGTGGGAACATGAATTAATTTAATTGCTCAAAAATCGCAAAGTGATCGTTCGAGAAAGCTCTGCTCTACCACAGTTATCGATGAACTCGGGTTCGCCAAATACGGAAAGAGGACTCTTGAGTGGGTAGTTGCCTTGATGTCGGAGGCCGACCAAATCCAAGGGACCTGCAATGCTGGCAGCTGTCAGCCTTAATCTGAGTTCGCTACCGTAACCACAGGGTGGCCCTCGCGGTAGAATCTACGCAGGACGTCAGCGCCTGTTAGCAGGGCGTAGGTTTTAGTAGAACTTCAACCTTATTCACACCTATGTTTCGATCTTTATGTCCGGTATCGCCGTTAGGCATTTTATCAAACGGCAACCTCGTTCGCCTGAATTGACTTCGCGCCTCTACTTGTTACTTACCTCGCCTAATATCTGTTTTTCGCCCTGCTCCTTCTTTAACGGCAGAGCATACACTAATCACATTACGATAAAAGTCTATCTTTTGTGTACCTTTAGCTAGTGCCAAAGGCCCGACCGAGAGACGATAGATCAAGGGCTACGAAATTTACACCCGTTTCCGTTGAGACCCAGGCGCGGGTAGGCAACGTGAGCAACTTGGCTTTGCAATTCCAATCCCGTATATAGGACCAATATTTAAAACGACTATTCAGTTTTTATTGGTTTAGATTAACTTCACTTAGGTTATAGCGTAACGCTGGAACTTTATTACTTGACTAAACGGGAACAGCTGAAAATATTACGTTAGAAAATAAAATAAAAAGGGAAAACCAAGAGAGGAGACCTGTTCAACTATGTCAGCAGATCAATTTTAGTCGAGGATTTCAAGTAGTCAAGCATAGGATGGGGCAAAAGCCCCTTGATAGTTTGAGAGCATTCATTTTATTTTTTTTACTATATTTTTTATAATAATGTATGTATATATCTATACACGGTACACATCTGTCAAATCACTTTTTCTTCTACACTGTATTGCACATTAAGTTAAGTCACGGCTTTGCCATTAATTTAATAAACGACGCAGGCCTTATTTTAAAATAACTTAAGCCAATATTCGTCTATTCAACTATAATATTGGTATGCAAGATAAGCAGCAAATAGTTTTCGAGACACAACGCCAGTATAAGATAAACAGGCAATGACCACTATGCTGTTGAAGTCTATATTCCTAAGCTGTGTATTCTCCATCAAACGGGATTTAGGGATATTCATTCCAATAATCTGCACTTTCGATAACAGTCAGCTAAACCAGAGGTATTACGAAGATGGACTAAGTTTCAGCATATTACACTAATGTTGGACGTTCTGCTATATATTACTGTAATTCGCTTTGTGACGATTATTCCAACGCACTAATGCGTCAGCAACTAACTAAAAGAACTGTTGAGTGATACACAAATTTTCGAAAACATCAGCGGTAGACCGACGTTCTGCCGTACCAATGGTTCAGGTGATGGAGCTAATGTATGATGCTGATAAGACATGCTAACAGAGTGGATTAGGCAGCGGGAACCGATTAAGCACTCAAGTAGCGTTCAGGGACGTTTTTGGCAAAAAAGAGGGAATCCCTGATCTTTACTTTTCAAATAATACACATTGTGCACAGTATGGTACAGATTACGTGAGTTTCGTATTACGGACCAACATATACCAATAATTATGAACATCTTATGGACCAACATATAGAATTCCAGCGATCACGATATGTCTCATTTTTGTATACATGAATTCAGTTACATCGTTATCTTACATACGCCCCAATATTGGAAGAAATAAGATTGTACAAAACAATTTTGCAGCAACGACATTAATTATACGTTAACCACCAAGTTTCAACGCTCAATACGACTGTAATAACCAATTATTGGTTCGCAAGTCCGCAGTAGCCGATTCCTTTCACTTACGCACGTTTAATAGTTTCTTAGGCAGTAGCTATCACATTGAGATCAAGAATGTATACACTGACAAAAACAGTTATAGCACCAGAACAAAAACTTATACGACTGTGGCTAAAAATAGTGCCATGGATGTTTCCACTTCTCTGCTGCGCGTACCTCGCCAAGCCAGCTCTCTTTGGACTTTGACATTGTACCTGACGTATTTGAGCCGAATGATGACTGCTTAAAGAGGCGTCTGCGTATATCAAAGTTACAAAGGCATTCACAGCGCCAAACTCGCGTTCGTCACGTCGTACGAGTCCTGGTTTCCCTGGTTCCTACACACGTGTTTTCGTAGAGCAACATACCTCAGATATTAACATCTCCATTCAATTAGCACAGTACCTACATTTTTCCGTAGAAGTAAGCGTTACATTTGGATATTTATGTAATGACTTTGACCTCGGATACTTTCTAAAAAAACTACGATAACTTCGCTTGATTTTACAGTCGCTCATCTTAGGGGTACCGCCGCAGAATTGTATAAAGGACGTCACTAGAAACGATCAATTGTTTCGAAAATATTAACCGCTATTTGGTTATTAAAATCTATCGCAATCATAAAATTTATATTTAACTCTAAACGGAGTATAACTTTTAGAAAGCTCGCTAAACAAAGAAGTCCGAATCTCGAAGTGATTAAACTACGGAAAGAAGAGGCTGCAAACTATTTCAAAATGAGCTGAGTAGTAGTTACGTGCAAATTGAAAGTTATCGACCCTTATTATCTGTTCATAAATGTAGCCGGTTCTTCAACAGCCCTATATTTTTCGAAACAAATTTCTAGTGTAACTAACTGTTCTTCGCTTCAAAACTTTACCAAATCAATCATTCAACTTTTCAAAAACACCACAGAACAATTTGAGTTAATAGAAACGACGGAGTAAATTCCATCGTACTTTTTTGCACTTTATTCGTTGGGATCCTTATTCAGCTTGCTGAGAAGCTAAATAACCGGTATCTCATGTGAAAGAAACTTTATCCTTAAATGTATCTAATTTCAACACTAAGTAATTTTGAGTTAGAGTCCAATATAAATTTGAAAATTCATTTAGGTATATTTTTCATTCGCACTATATGTTTCTGCCTAGATTGTATGTCAGCCCCTCAGTTTAAAAACATACGATTACATACAACTTGAAGTCAAGGTATCTCTAAAGCTCTATAGCTAAAACCATGAATTCCGACTGAGTTGAAAATAAACGCTACAAAATGTACACCCTAAAGTAGGTACCGGTTCTGATTTAACAGCAAGGCAACATTCTAAACAATAGATATATACTTTTTTCATTTTACAAAATACAGACTAAGTTCCTCTAAAAATTTCCCAGTCACATGAATAAAACTGCAATCTCAATTACTTCGGAAATTGAGTTTTATTACTAAATTCGTTCCCTATGTACACAATATTTATGCGTGTGTTTCATATATTTACACACCATCTCCCTATCATTATAGGAATGCTATTAAATTATACAGATCATAATTTAACTAAAACACGAATAAAATTATTGTTGAACATATTTAACCTCGTCGAATGCTTTCCGAGCTTTCTTCAGCTCCTCATTCATCGTTAGCAGATCCTTGACCCTCGCGTACTTACGCGGATCCTTCCGCACCAAAAATATTATATCTTCTACTTGAATTCGACCTGGTCTACCTGTAAATGGTATACGAAGCAGCCGATTCAGATATAGTGTACATAATGCAGTATGCAAAGAACTTGTATTGTCCATTTGTCTCTCCGAAGATTCTATCCCGTAACTTTACAGATTATATGAACATAAATTCCAGTTTCATGCGACCTTTTGAGTGAATATTGTTCTGCCAGAGCAGAAAAAAAGCTGCAGCAACACACGATTAGTCAAGTAAATGCGAAATAAGTTTGGCCATGATCACCATAGAGGACCCCTTTGCCAAGGACAAATACCAAACACCGCAATACCGAAGACTCAGTTATGTGTGTGCATTTTTCTGTCAAATCACTCCGTAGAAAGCCAATTTCCCTTAATTCGAACAAATCAGCGAAACCGCCACCAACAGCGCCAAACAAAACAAAAGCCTCTTTACTTACCGATCTCCATGGCGCGATGGCACAAATCTGTGATGAATTCAATAACCAGTTCTTCTAATAAATCGACCGTTTCCATGTACGGTTGTCGGTCATCTCCAAAACCATACATCATAGCGCACAGCTCCTTGGAGAACAGACGCTTCCGCTGAGCTGTCTGTTATATAAAAATGTTAATTCTATATAGTATAATACAAAAATACACGGATATAGTGTGATTTCATAAATTGTAAAGATAACGATTTTTAAACGATCATTTTCAACTTCTTTTTAACAATTGACGAATCCCATCAACAATATTCTAGATCTAGAAATATTTATCCTATTTTTAATTCACATCGTATGCATAGTAATAAAACTGAGCGACTCCGGCCTGGCAGGCACATGATTGCTTGATATCTACTTTATCAAATGAAGTGCAACATAACAAATCGAACAAGTACTCTCAAGGAACTACTTTATAGTTACTAAAATGTAACGAAGGCGTTAAAAAAGTAAGCTACGGTGTGTTAGTATTGTGCATGAAGGCTGTATGACAATGGTTTTTATTTTCTGGTAGTTATTTCAAAAAATAATATTGTATTTTGGACATAAGTTGTTTTGAAATGTATGCAGTGTTTCAACTATTTGCACGATAAATCAATCATAGTATGATAGCTGAAGTTTGTCAATACATAATCAAACAATCAATGACCATAAGGGTAACAGCATAGATATAGAGAAAATAAAGCATGCTCTTAATATTAGTATTCACATAATAATATATTTCATCAACAAAGGTGTCGATTTTACCTGGGTGTCGATTACGTCATCATCTTCATAGTCGAAATCGTCTGCCATTTCGGTAGGATTGAGAAGAGCTACTTCAAACACTGGCAAATTCTTTCAATAAAATCCACAAATCGGAGACCCTTAACACATAGGTTTGGAACACAATATAGAATAGGATTGTTTATTGACATACGTGATTTTTATAGCAGACGACAACAGCTTTTTGAGCAAAGAAGCTTCGTGCTCAAAAAGTGGCGGTCATTCTATTCAAAAATGTTTACTGCGAAATTTATGACAAGCACCTACCGCCGACAGGATGTATGCGAACTGAAAAGGATTTTAAATGTATTATAATGAGGTGATACCTAAACGAAAACGATGCATTTAACCCTAACTAGAATTCAATATTCGCCTCACGCACACACATTACGGAAGGTATCTATCGTACTGCTTACCTACCATACGTTATCATATTACTATGATGCCAACTGCCATAGACCTTTGACTGTTTGTCATGGAGATCAAGATAATTTACACGTTTGTTGACAAATTACACTTAAGAATGCAGTATATTTTTGTGAGTATGAGAACAAACAGTTAAACGTTAAATCGAGGAAAAATATTGCAGACACAATGTAGCATTCGCTTTTGTTTACATGCATAGCCTAAATTCGAATGCGTAATATTCTACGCTAAAAGCGTTTTATTTACTTCGTCGGTCTGTAGTAAGCTTAACAGCGGCTGATCTACCTAGTACTTTATAAAAAGTACTTTATAAAAAGTCGAATGAAAACTATGACTGTGGTTCCCATCCAAGTTTCATGGTCAAATCAACTCCAGTATCAGTTAGGTGGATACTTTCGAGTGAAACCTAGTAGATCCACACTTGCGTGTATCATTAAAAAGAGGTCAACCTTTTCTCAAGTATTGTAAACTTCCCTATGACTGGGCACTGACTCGTAAGCACAATGCGTCCACGTTTTTTCACGTTATCAAAATCGATACCATAACTTCCTTCGTGTAAACCATGAGGCCTTACATGAAAACATGACAGCAATTTAGGCTCGATGCAAGCATTTTGGTTTGACGCTGTGCGTGTGTGACCACCTCAACTTTTTTTATTAAAATTAGGGAGGCGCTGTCCGCTATGAAAGCCTATCTTTATATAATATTCCCCGGTTTCTTCCTGTGTCTATTATTGTATGCAATCTATGTGTAAACTTGGTCACGATTCTCTTATGCATTTTATATGCCTGAAATTTATGTGTCATATATGATAGAATAGGCACGCACCGAAGAAATGGTCAAAATGGTATTTTGTGCCTTGAAGACACTAATTTCAAATTAGCTTAAAGTGTAACTCAGATGGCTCGAGATCTAGGGGGTGCTACAGTTGAGAGAAGTACTGCCCTCGCGCACCTTTCCAGTAATTTCTTCAGCATGTACCATAAACAATGAACCAATGTGATTCGATAGGCTCGTTAGTATTTCGTTACTACTTAAAGCTGATTTGTACAGTTATACTTCACTAAAGCGCCTGACGCGTGACTAGTGACAACTTCGTCGTTATGTCTAGTAAGGCTGTTCGAAGCGGAAGATATATCGAATCTAGACAGACCCTTTGGACGATAACAGGTACGTGCTCTTTTATGCCGCAGAATTCTAAGACAAATAAGCTGTATCTCGTTGTTTGATGTAGTGGTAATAAGTTGGCACTCTAAATTACGAATAGGCCGATTGTTAAACACTTAATTCTATTGCACTACGAAAAGGAAACTCCGTGAGATACATTTGCATTTCATAATGACAGGATTTCTATCTTTGGTTGTGGATAAAAGAATAATTTATTTTTACCGAATGGTAATTGTTTTACTGGCCCTTTAAAGAAAATTCTATCATTTTTCGTTTATAATTACACCTTAATTATGACTAAGTAGATTCGTGAGCATTCAGCGACGGATGGCAAACCGCAACAAGCAAATAAAAATGGAAATCATCCAAGCTTGAGACTCTTAGGGTACATTTCCACTATGGATGAACGCAGGCTTTGTTTTAATGACAGTCCATCAGTAACTTCGAAAGACTAGAGCAGTCTTCGTGCACAAACAAGGTTCTACATATTTGTTTAGGAAATATCGTCTGAACAAAAAAAAGTCACACTGTTGAAGTAATGTATTACAGGCGGGTGTTTATACTTTCTGTCGATTACCTTTTGGCCAGTTCCAGAAGTGCGTTTGCAGAACTCCACGTGATCAATATGATCACATGTGTTCGGAACCTCTATTCGTAGATAAACATCTTATAGGTCTAAGATTTTTTCGGCCACAATTCACTCAATTCAAAATAGCTTAACAATTCATGTGAAATCATAAATATCAACGTCTAGGTAAAGAAAAGCTTGCAGGACGAAATGTTATAATTATTTTATCAGGCACCTAAGGAAAATTGATGTGAATTTTCGTTTTCATGAAAAACGATTAACTTAGCGTAGAGATTTACATGATAAACTGATATTGGTTGTTAATTTCAAGCTTGTATCAAGGATAAGGATGAAAACGTATGATTTATCGGATCGACGATCTTTTGCTTGCCGTATAAGTGGTTACGTTACGACTTTAAGCTATTTACTTATTATATTTTTCGTCAAAGTTCTTGAAATATGGTCACTATTCTATTTTAGAATCATTCTTTATCAACTGTCTATCTGTTTGGATGATTTCAATCTTATATTTGAAATGGAGCCTTTTGTTTGCATATCTTCAGAATAGGTTTCGAGTCTCTAAATTGCGGTTTGTGCCTTCTCGAAGATTTGTAACAATGCTTCCTTTGCTTTATCTCTAAATGCTTTGGTGTTTATTTTAAATGTTCTTGTTTTACTAGGTAGCTTAGCTATAAGAACAGGATTCAAATCATTATCTAACTGAAACAGTACAGCACTAGAAGCATTAGACAGGTCTACAGAAAAGAAACAGCAATACCGGCAGTAGTAATGGAACGAGTTTGCTCCATGATTGCGAACTCCCATTAACGATTCCAATACGCAGTCCACCTTATATGTGTTAGCTTTCTTAGAGAGGAAGATAACAGAGTAAAAAAATACCGGGTCCTAGTACCTTTTAGATCGACCAGGGCGCTGCCCTAGTTGACTCTTGCGTTTGATTTGAGAGGTTTTGCAAGATTCACGCAGACTTGAGGCAAATATTGCTTATTAAAGGTGTTGGCTCCCCTTCTGAGTGCCATTTATAATGAGGAAGGTGGCATGGAGCTCTTTAGAGCGAAACTGTTATCTTCCTCGCTAAGAAAGCTAACACATATATGGTGGACTGTATATTGGAATCGTTAATGGGAGTTCGTAATCATGGCGCAAACTCGTTCCATTACTACTGCCGGTATTGCTGTTTCTTTTCTGTAGACCTGTCTGATGCTTCTAGTGCTGTACTCTTTCAATTGGATAATGATAGTATTTAAGCTCAGTTCCTCTTTAACATTCGCCTTCGCGTTTGACACTCTATTGGAAACGTTAGTCACCAAAGGCTTCATTAATCTACTATTTGTTAATGAATCACTGCAGAATGACGCACAGACATTTTGTTTGTCCTTTTTATTATGCCGATACTATTGCCAGTTACAGTAATGTTGCCAGTAAGTGCACAGTTAAACTTAACATAGGTTTTTATCATATACTATGTTAAAAAAACAGCAACGAATATAAATAAAAACACAGCAGTCAAAGGCTGGACAGGATAAGCTCTTGTGGGTTTGATTATTATCGTATATAAACCTAAGCTGTAACGAGAACTCTTGATTGGACCAATTACACAGTGAAAGGGTTATTTGTTTTATAATGAAGAATTATTAGAGTAATGGCAGATAATAGTGATCACAATTTAATTTCTGACTGTATTGAAGTTAAATGTATTTACCTGGTAACCGTAATGTGCAGATGCCGACAGCTTTAATCTAATATATAATATAATTATAGATCTTCTATTAAAATCATCAATATAAATCCAATGTTGCTAATGAATATTGCGAAAAAGGCTACATTGCCTATTAGCATACAAATATTAATGTATCGTGTCTATATTTCCTGACCTTGATTTTTATGTAGGAAGCTTCGCACTGTCGGAAGCACTTATCACACTGCTTGCAAACACACTTGTTTGTCTGTATGGTGAACGCGTGTCGTTACCACTGTTGACATCACTTAGAGATACATACTCCCAATTCCCCACCTGCCCGTGCTATCTGATTATTTTTAATTGTTACAAAAAATTTGTGCAAAAATTACATACTCTTAGTTAAAGCAAATCTAAGTAGTTACTCGTTTATGAATTGGTATGTTTTCATAATAAACCACGAGGGTGTTCCCTGTAAGCTGGGCGTTCTTTGCTGTTGCGTGTTCTATCACCGCGAAACTTCATTATGTATATTGGCTTATAAGCATTACGCGGCTGCCTTATTGTTGTCGTATTTGCAATTCTGCTAGGCGTCTATAATTCCGTCATTATTTTCGTACGAATAACGATTACTCACGATGGCAGGAGCGTCGTGGAGGCTGTGGCGAAAGATATTTAAGATAAACAAATGCCTATGGTACTATAAATGCGGCTGATTTCCTATAAGGCAAATCAACATGCCGGATATTTTGAGGAACGCAGAGTCGAAAGTGGGTGGCTCTGATTCGTATGTCTAGCCAGAACAGCAGTGGAACTAGGTTAACTAGGTAAATCAACGAGCACTTGAAGCTATATCAGAACGTACTGTTTGCTTTTCTGACTGTTACAAGTAAATAAACTTATTTTTTGTATGTGGTTTATGTGAGCTTCGGTGTTCAGCTTATATCGTTGCAACTTCAATAATTCTATCTCGGATGCTTTCTCAAGACGAGTGCAAATAGAATGTATGAGTAAAATACAGAATATGGTAAAAGTAGGCTAACAATGAACCAAGCAAGAAGGAAAATGATTTCGAGTTACAAAGAATAGTAAGCTTGTAGTTCGAAGAGATTAACTGCAAGCGAATTTTTAATTATAATCTTTAGTTTCTTTTCAACTCTGGATTTGTATCTTCATCTACTATATTAGTTTTGCTACACTTTAGTGTTAAGTAAATCTTATTTATAGTACTTGTATATATAGGGCCTTGCATTCGTTCTGTGGTTTGTCTTTTGATAATGTTATATTGAATCAGCTTGTACGGGCAGCCCTCAAATTTGCCAAATCTTTAAAACAAGGATACGCATACGTGGCATACAACGCGTATCAACTGCATAAATATATTTACCGTTTGCAGGGTTCGCTACATCTTGTACAGAATTCTTCTTCTTGTGCAGGTATTAGTAACCAACAAAGCAGCTAGCTAGATCCGGAACGCCTGAGCTTGCAGCCGATTAAGTAAAATTTTTACGTGGTTCTGTATGTAATAATTTGCAGTCTACATATATTGATATGAAAAAGAATTTTTGAAAGCTCGCGTCTGTCAAGTAACTGTGGGTGGATATGATTATACCTGTCTCTCGCGTTAGGCTCCATGTAAAAGCCTTTTCGAGAAGATTCGGATCTGAAAGCGTTCGCCCTGTCCTAAATTAAACAGAATTTATCAAAGTCAGTTTAGCGGGATCAAGGATTAATTCCAAAACCTCGTATTTAACGAGCGTTCGTGCCGATGCGGTTCGTTATTAACAGCATCGTGGAGCCACCTCTCTAACAGAAACCGCCCTTATTCTTGGTATTTAGTTCACCAATTACAGGTGTTACTGAACTTCGGCACGCAAAACGTGTTTACGCCAGCTTCACTAAGTTATCGTCTCGATTAATAGCATGACAGATTTATGTATTACCGATGTGGATACAGTTTCCTAGTACCAGTAGGGAAACGATGTGTCAAGTTGGTTTTTTTCTGTTATGTCTTTGTGTAGTACGCGGAACAGCAACTGTGGCGGCGCCAACCGGCTTACATCAAGGCGTGATAATTATCCCGTCAAAAAAAGGGGTTCTATGTGTCGAAGATAATCGTCGTCGAGTGCCCTCTGGCACTGTACCGGTTTATGTGGTTAGTATTACATCTGTATGGATACTGGCTATTGCTTGTTTACAACTTCTCAATATTTAACCAAACAATAACGGCATAAAATGGCTCACCTCTCTGACTTCCCCTTATAATGCTATTTACTTCCATGTACGAGAAATGTTATGGTTACTAAATAGGGATATATGTAAAGACTGTATTGTAAATATGAAAATACATTAATATTTAATCTGAAAACATGTGATCTATACCGAATTATAAAATACGGCAAAACCTAAAGCTGTCTTCACATTACTAGAACGTATCATAGTAGTGAATCATTTAAATGAACGCTTGTTGTTTTAGAGCAAATTATGCAGATTATTTGTTTTAAATACAAACCAATAAGGATAACTGCAAGGCACATATATAGATAATAAGCCAAGACTCATTTGATTCCATGCTTGTAAAGGCAGCAGTAGATACGCAAACTATATAATCATATGATCTAGTATTGTAACAATGTTGTAACAATATCGACACTGTCCTCAGATGTTGTAAAGGTATTAAATGTACAAATAAAAAGCTGTTGCAAAAATGTTGCACAATTAAATTCGCTTTTTATTACAGTAATCTGCGTCCTCTTGCTAGACATGAAAAGAAATAGATGTAGGATGGAAACTCCTTTGTTAAGAGGCTTTTTTTAACTATCCAGAGATGTTATGCACGCTGTATTATATGGCAGTTTCTAGTGGCAATTCCCTGGATTTACCAGCTTCTACCTCATCGCAAGGGAAAAGTAGAAACATCAATTTCTAAGACACTAATATTGTATATTTATTAATTCTATTACTAAACTATTTTAAGAATAATATCATTATTATGATTATTGCTATGTTGAACAGAAATTCACTGTCTAGCTCAGGGTGATTATTTTTAGCTTCAAAACTGGACAGATCTTCGTGTGTTTCTCGAATCTGCCTCGACTTCGACAAGTCGCAAGAAAAGTCTGCTAATACTCTATAAGACGGATGCAGATTCGGTTGTTTCATTTCTACCGCTTGCGAATGTTCTACGTAAGAGTTTATTAGCAGAATTCGCCTGGCTGTCTTCGGTCGACAAGGGAACTGATATTCTAAGGCTAAACCCTGTATGTAGTGTTTTTGGTACTCAGTAGTAGATATTACCAGGTTCTCATGAGCTCTCTTTAGATGAGACGTTCACGTAATGTTTGCAAATCCACACTTATTTATCGCATTATATCGAGTTAACATGACATTAACTTGACCATGACATCATCTAAATAGTTAAAGGTCAATTTTATTTTACATGGAAAATGTTCTATTCTATAAACGGCATATTTTCGTTCGTAACCCTTATCGGTTTAAACAGGCATGTTTTTTTTTGCGCGCTCGATACGTTCTCTTGGTAGTTATACCACTTGGTCATGTCTTTGAGATTGTTCAACATAATTCGATTAGTAAATGATACGCTTGTTTGTAAGCGTAGTATCTCTATTTTCAATATAAGTTGGTACTTTCTTGTTCCGCTGTTGTAAGCGTATGGTATACGAAGATATATGAAATTGACAAAAAGAATTTGAACGAAGTCGAGGTTTGAACAACTTTTATATTAAGCTGCTGAAATTAAGAAAGATAATGTTCTGCCGTAATTCCAGAGAGCCTACAATACCAAATATTTACAAATAAATACCGCAATTCCTGAGTGCGTAGTCGTGCAGTAGGAGTTGCTTAGCTTTGTTTAGTAGTCATAGATGTGTAAATCATAGCTAGTTCACCATAGTCACCATTTGTTAGGAGTACACTTTAGCCGTAATCGAAAAACTAGGACTCATAAAAAAACAACAACAAAATACAATTATAAAATCATACTTGATCCTACTAAAATAAAGTTTGAAATTAACGTGTCTTGCATTGTATACTAAACGACCTTATGTATTTCGTGTAGTCAAAGCACGACGACATAAGATCGAAAGTTCTTGTCCTAATTAAGCATTAAAATGTGTCTGCGTTTTTTAGATTCGAATATACAATCCGCTACATGGTCCATCATTGGATCTGCTTTCGAAAAACGCAACTCATCCAGAGGGCTTCGTGGAAGTGCAAGTAGTAGCGCAAACGGCTGCGAGCCAGACATTAGCTCTAATGTATTTCTGCGTTATAGCTTTGCTCATCCTTGGTATTGGCAGTGCAAAAATGTACCTCAAAGCCGACCGTAAGTGATTCGATGACTCTGAAGATTCTAATTGAATAGGAATAGTACTCTGGGGCAGAATGTAGGGGCAGTGCAAATACTGACCCGAAAACTTCATCCTTGGAACAAAAAGCAATCTGGGTTGTATTGAGTTGTTAAAGAGCGTAACTACGGTTCCACATCTTGAAAGTGACAAATAGACTATTTGTCCAGAGATAAAGAGCTTATCATGAAGGATCTCATATAACCATAGCAATTTAATACTGAGAACGACTTACGCAAGACTGCATGCTCGCTTTCCGACGGAAAATTATATGTTAATGTTTTTGTGTACTAAGTTTGACCACCAGATTCTGAAAGCATGTTTCAAAAAATATCAAAATATTAAATTGGAAATTATTATAACTTTCTAAGAAAGTTGCAATTTCCAATTTATAGAAGTATAACTCTAGTCAGAAATGGGGCTATGTCAGTGCACCGTGAAAATCATCTTTCTCGTAGGTTGTAATATGTGGAAAAAGCGTGTGTAGCTAGTTAGTTCGACGCAATCGTATGTTTAAGTTCACCCTACAGCGCTTAATTGCACGTCTTTTTAATATTGTCGATTTGTTGCCGGTCTTTACATAGCCCTTATCATAGGAGATCAAAGATTTATATGGCCAAAATCAGCCCAAGTTTATGGTGTATAAAAACCAAAGCTCAAATACTGAATTATTTGATATTTGCACATATATTTCGTTATGTATAGATCCAGGACCCCATCTTACTATTCTATCACCTTGATTGAAAAGGGG
The DNA here is from genome assembly GCF_002532875.2 of Varroa jacobsoni. Lineage (NCBI taxonomy): Eukaryota > Metazoa > Arthropoda > Arachnida > Mesostigmata > Varroidae > Varroa > Varroa jacobsoni. Next base: position 21,565 of record NW_019214345.1, on the reverse strand, counting down.
AAATGAAATGTGTGAATCGAATTCAAACCTGTTTGGTCTCAACCTAGGTTTAGGCTATTTCGTTCCGATGTGGATGTTTTTTTATTTTATTGGTATACACTACTATCGTTAGCCCGCTATAGTTAACTTTATAGTTCGGATGCAATCCTACTTAGTGTCCCGCCTTTTGACATTTTATCTAAATGCCCGGCTTTCCAAGCAAATAATCAACGCGAAACGGTTAATTTTTTCGGAAAAATTTTCCACCGCTGTTTTCTAGAAAAGACACTGTACTATATCCGATGTCAATATAAGTACAAGGGCTATTGTTAGAGATAAAAATTTGCGCTAACTTCGCAGAACTAGGAAAAAAAAAGTGCACGAAATTTACAATGAATTGTCCGACACGAATTCACAGGCGCTGTCAACTCACAGCTAGTCACGGGGCAATAGCTTAAAATTCTTCCTTTTGTTTATATTAGAGGCATCGAGATTCTCTAAACTGTACGCATAAAATTAGTTCTTCTTACACGTGTCGTCAGCAATGTATTTAATCATCAGATCAAGCCTACACATCGAAAGTATAAAACTATATATATAAAGTTTATAAAAAACTTTATATATATAGTCGTACTTGTTTTCCAAAAGGTAAATCTTGTTGTTGTAGTTTCTGCGGTAGCAGAAGTGGACCTTGGCTCTTTTGTACGAAAAGCCTAAGGTTGCCTATATTTTTTGTCACTTTAATCGAATTGCAGAGTGCCCATACTGCAAAGTTTTCGAAAAACTGTGTTAAATTGTCAGTCACATAAAGACGTCCCAGAAGATGAAAGATATTTTCGCGCTACTTAGACCCATTTCAGCTATAAACACTGTTCGCAATCTTTTTAGCCAATTTCTGGACTAGATGTGTAGTGAACTTTTTATTTTATTAAATATATTATCTTATTAAATCGCCTGGAAGTTGGAAATTCAGAATATATGTAGAAACCGACCTGGAAAAATTGCGCTGATTTTCGTTCGCAAACCTTTCATGCACGATACATGAAAGTACAAAATTTGTATAATGTAATGTACAGACATTTACATTAGTTACAGCACCACCACAATGCCGGTTGATTGTATTGGTGCTGCAAAACGGCCCCTTGTAGCGACAAGAAGTCAATAGGTGCGTCATTGTAACGTCCCACAGGGTGGAAAAAGCTGATATCGGTGGCTAATAGCGATAATTAAGACCACTTAGAATTTTAGTTTTTTTCAATATTGAATTGCAGCAGAACACATTGTAAGTAAATCGTCTGCGGAGGAGCGACCCACTCGCCCATCCGCTCCCATTATTCGACGATACGAACCCCGCCCAACGGAGTGGCAAGCAGTTATGCGTCTCCTACGCCACATCATTCAGGACAGCTCGCCTGGCAAAGATCTAAACTGGGGCTATTTCGATGTACCTAAGTAGATCATAGGTAATATATACCTATGATCTACTTAGGTACTACCTACTGTAAATATATTACAGTACAGTTTGAACAGGCTGAAGGTAAACGGTGACGATGTGTAGGACAATAAATATCTACTTTTCGTTTCAAGCTTTAGATATATAATTGGCCCCGTTCTAGGCTAGTGGCAATCGCTACGGTGGAATATGGAAGCTTTTGATACAGTATGTGCAGCTTAATAGGTCCCGAAACAGCTTTCAGAATGGTAAAATTAATCATTGAAAATAGTGAATGTCTTCAGTGCTAGCAAAGAGTGATGCAAGACTATCTGAAGCGGTTTTTCTTTATGTTTGAAAAAATAATATATGATAATTTTTCGTGTCCAAAACTTTATATTAAGCCATAATTTAATTCCCGGTTTACATTTGCATCAGTAGGATCGTCTAATTGAAACAGTATTAGCCACATAAGGTAAAACGAAATCGGTGAAAAATGGTACCAAGATAGTGGTATCTATACCTTTTTTTATCTTTGGCTGCCAACTAAACTGTACACTATAAACCAAATTTGACGTTTGATATTATATAACACAATTACTGAATATATACGGATATGTATTAATAAATACTTCAATTGCGGCAAGGCGAATTTTATTACGTGCAACACCGGCAAGAGGAACGCCAAAGGTCGATGGAAAAGTCAGAAATTATTCGACTTTTGGGCAGATGGGAAGGCGTTATGCTTCATATGAACTTAGGTTACGTCCTAGTAACACTGCAGCAAGTGAGTACCATAGGGAAACGTTAGAACGGAATAGCAGAGTACAATTAAGAAGCCATTCATTTCTTGGAATGGAGTAATCACATACGAACTGCTCACTTTGCCTTATAGATAATATACGTTACACTATGATCTTATTTGATATGATTTGTTGCTGCAGTTATCTAAGGCATAGCAATGACTATGTTTTGCGTCTCGGATAATAGTACAATACTACAACCGGTGCGAGGTGTCTCGTCGTATTATCAACAGTAAATCTACTGACCGCCCTTTTTCATAAATCTAACCCAACCGTGCCCGATCGAAATGACCAATGAAAGTTAGCGTTTTTTTTTCGATGTTGTCTCGATGCCATTAAGTTCAATATGTAACAATATTTACATATGAGCTTCTGAAAAAAGTTCGCAAACGATTAGATCGACCGCTAGTGGTAAGGTTAGTATAAAGCGAAAATCCAGGTTAGTTTGAGGTGAGGCATAGTAACAGGTAGCTTCGGCAGAAATGGGGCCAGTTGAACCGAGCTGAGGTAAAGGTCATTTTTTATGGGTTGAGGCTCACGTTTGGCCCGCAAAAAAATAGTTTACTTTAACGGTACCTAAGAGTGTTGCTCAAACCAAAGCAGAGGAATGAGATAGGCAGAGGACTGCTCATATCTGGTATGCTCGAACTTAAGTTACAGAGCCAATCATCTGCAAGACTATCGTTATTGGTTTTCCTACGCGCATTCAGAAACGTAACTTCAAAAGATTCGAACCCGCGTATTATACGATTGGTCTGCGCGATAGTTAATCTTACATTTGCTTCCTCTCCTTCGGTCGTTTTGTTTTTCTTCATAGATCTGCCTGATGCTGCTGGTGCTGTACTATTTCAATTGGACACTTACAATACTCAACCTCGGCTTTCCTATTTTGTTCATTATGGCGTTTGACGATTTATTGGGACCGTTAATCGTTACTGGTAACATCGGCGTGGTAACAAGCAATTTAGTATTTCGTAACGTATTTCCGTAAAAAAAATTTTGCAAATTATTTTAGCAGATATCATAAAAAAAACGGGGAAGCAAGCAAACGGATCCGAGCAACTTTGCACAATCGTTACTTTCTGCTTACAGTAGTTATCATGATTATTTGATGATTACCGTTGAATACCATTACAAATTAAGGAAGGGATAGACAATACGTCCAATAAAACTAACGACATTTTAACATAGAGAAATAAAATCGTGACTAATTCGTTTTTCGGTTAAAGTCCCTTACATTCCCGGTAATCGAAACGTACCATTACCCTGCATTAGCCGGGGTAATCCAATTCGTCTTCTGTTTCTTGCCGTGCCAGTTACGTCGGCGATTGTCTGGTATATTCACCGAACCAAGTACACCCAAATATGGCTTCTGCATGTACGTATTCTCTTTGAAATAACAGGCTATTATAATTCGCAGTAGTACTTCGTACGCAACAATCATCGTCTTCTCTATTTGCAGCGATTAACGCAATCGAAGAAACGCTTTCTTCGTTCAAGTCAATATATACATATATAGGCTAAAAGGTCCATGAAGATTGTAGCTTGTTTAATAACATTACACAGAACACAAAGGCAACGTTCCTTAGTCAACATGGCGAAATATCGTAAACGAACCTAATAGATTTCGAGCTCACTATGGAAAGGAGAGTTTCAAGTTATGCTATAAAAATAAGTTTATTATTATGATTTTTGTTTTTATGCGTGAAATTTTTTAGTGCTGTCAAGTAAGTTGGTAGTAAGTTGTCACCATTGACACTTTTGAGCAAAAGTTGTATTCGTGCATGCGGTGTGAGAGTGGTGAAAATAATTCGTTCGGAGGTCATGCGCTAATTGTTGTATCAAGATCTGGTTTTCTCGCACAGCTGGTGGAATTTTCATTCTTGCGTTTACTTTAACTGCAGAACTTCATGGGTTCTACTATGTGTATATGGCTCATAAGTCTCGTTCGACTACCCTCGCTGTCTGTAGCCGTCGTGATTGCCGTACTCCTTGCCCTATATGATTTCTTTATGGTTTACGTGACACCACTATTCACGTACGACGGTAAGAGCGTCATGGAGGCTGTGGCAAGGGGCACTAATGGCGAACAGATGCCGATGGTTCTACAAATGCCACCCTTTACCTATGGAGCAAAGTAAGTTTGACAAAAAAAGCCTGTTTTGCCGTTTGAATCAGGTTTAGGCAAGACAAAGATGACCATTCGAGTCTGTAGATAACCAAAAATCAAGATATGAAAGCAAATTTTACCTTTGCACTGCCACGATAATAGCTTATTTGAAGACAACAACACGTTGAACAAACTCGAATAATGTCCCTTAATGATATGTATTTTCAACGTGTGTATATTTAGTGTAACATACAGTGTCTAAATAACGTTCTCCATTAAATTGTGACCGGTTCATGTGTGATCAGATTTATTAAAAGAAAATATTCTAAATATACACTATTGATGGCTTGTATGGAATTAGTTCAATTTAACTCTATGTAATGACGTTCTACATTTAGATACTTGCCTTTTTTGAGTGTACAGCTATCCAGAGTGTACAGGGCCACTTCAGGGCTTTATCGGTATGGGCGATTTTATTATACCCGGTTTTGTTGTAGCCTATTTTGGAGCCTTCGATGCGATGTGTCGCCGAGAACACTGGCTTAAGTTCACCTATTTGGCAATGGCAGCGTATGTTCTCGGCCTCCTCGTGACATACGGCGTCAAGGTAAGCGACCGCATACTACATGCTCATGTCATCTATTGTGAACCCCACACAGGACGCCACATAACACAAGTCTGCAGCTAGTAAAACAAAAATGCATAGTAAGGCAAATTACGGCGAAACACCTGGATCCAGACAAAAAATAACTGCCTCAAATCTGGATGTTCTTCGGTTCTGCTTGCCACTCAATACAGAACTATAACCACTCTCTGAATAAAAATACACCTTACGAAAGTCACCATTCGGGTCAAGATTTGCATGCATGTTTATAAAAAATTAAGCTTTTTTTATTCTGTTTTTTGCTTCGATTTCACGTATTGTCACTGGTGGCCAAGGAAATAATGAATATACCACAACCGGCTCTAGTCTACATAATACCTTCATTATTCATCATACTCATTCCAGCGGCTCTGATCAGTCGGGTTTGGCACGGTCAGTAAGCTACACCTATAGCTCTCATAGTACCAGGAGGATATTGATAAATAATATGTGTTCAGCGAAGATGCTGGTTACACTATTAGTGGAGTATTTTTATGGTTTGGTCAATGAATCATTGCGCGCAAGCGCAGACCACTAATTCGGCCTATATTTTTGCTCGAAATGTATGTTAAGGCCTGCATGTTATATACATTATTATGGTGGGAGTACATAATTTCGATAGAGATGCCCAGTATTAACAAAGGTGGCTAGCTACTAGGTATTCGACAAGCCTTTAGCTTTTGATTGGCTCCATATATACAATACTGTGACCTACGTGAGAATAACTGGGAAGACTTTCGATGTTTAATTTCTGTATGTTTGCGGCACGGCAAAATTGTATTTGACGATAATAAGAAGATTGCATTGTACACATAGGCTACCGGTTTTTGATGGTTCGAAAACATCCTTTTTCATATATGCATTCAGGAGGAGGACATTCAGTTTTATATTGAAATACTTTTACCGAATAATTACAGCTTTAATTCTGAGCCGGGTGCGTTTTGCCTCTTAATTTCAGAAGTCTGGACTGGAGATTTTCTCGGGAACAAAAAAGTTTCAGAAAAAAAATAAAATTTATGCAGTATGATACATGGATTACGGGGCTCTTCTCTTTAAATGCCTTAATAATAATATTTTTATCCTCCTGATTAAAAAATGGGCACGTATCTGGCCTAGTAATAGCTTCATTGAATGAAGCATTACCGTTCTAGCGGCGCAACTTGGCATTTAGCTACGTATATAACTAAAAGCAATAATCTAGTGAAAATATCTCGGAGACCTTTGTTGTATTACTATTCGCAGTCATGTTTTCGATATATGAACTTGACTAATTAGTTTACTGTTTTTATATCCAGCGCATAGGTAATACTACAATCGACATTTTTTCGATTATAGTATTGCCTACGTTCTCGGCCACGTTAACTAACGCCTAACTCGATGTTGTAAAGCAGTATACAGACCTCAACAATTGCAGTCATCATCAAGGACCTTTTCTCATTTATCAAGTAGCTCAAACACCCCCTACTGACGGTACTTGCGACTCATTCGATAAACAGAGCCACCATAGGCTTATTAAGAACCGCTCGTGACAGGTTTTGCATTGAACTAAAAAAAGTGGCAATCTGAAGTTGGGCAAGACAACACCGTAAAGTGAACTGTCTCCGCAAGACTTACGATGATTGTGTTTCCTACGTTTCTGTAAGGTTTGAGATTGAAAATGCATTTTTATCCGGCAGAGCCGTTCAACTTAGTTGGATAAACCTTTCTACGGTAATCCTTTCAGGATAATATTAGCACTCTCTCTAGATTTTACAGAGCATGAAGGGTTACTTTTTCGAACATTTTATTATAAACGTTCGTAGGGACTGGAGTAAGTAATTCACCTATCATAGCCGGTACAACTTCAATAATATTTTCAAAATCTTTTCAACCGGTCCAATAAAGTTGGTGAGTTTTAGTTTCGCGCTTATCGTTGCTGCCAAGTCAGTTGGTGGAAAACCCAGTTCCACCCTTTTATGTTTTTTCATGACCCGTTGATAAGTATCCTTGGGCGATGTGATATCAAATCCTGATCGATGGGTTTTATATCGACGTTCCTACAGTACGTACGCGCATGACAAAACATGTGGTGCATCAGACCGAGTTTGTCGACGCTATTTCATATATGGTAATGAATGTAATATATACGAAAGTGAAGTTAAGCTTTATGTAGACCACTACCATTTTTTTGCGTTTAGTAAATACAGGATATAGATATGCTTCATGATCAAAATAGAATTGCTAGCAACAATCCCAATGATAATTTTAATGATGAACCATAATAATCTAATGGAAATAGCCAGTCTGTCCCGACTATGTGTACTAAAAAAGATTGTCTACTTATGTTTATTGAAAAACGCCGCTATCACTAATTAAGCTTGATACTGATTAGAAAAACAACAGTATGGGCGAGATTACTGGCGTCTATAATTCGACCACTGGCAGCCCAGTTGTTGCTTCCAATGCCGCCTCCGGTGTAAAAAGGTCAAGTTTTTAATGTATCCGTTATGGACATGTACATGATTTGAAGAGTTTGCAGGAGCTACATAATGGCAATTGCGTTTATGTCTTTAAAAGGCAGTCACTAATAACACACCAACGTGCAGAAATATATCACATTATAGTACTTAAAGTAAGCCTTAAAACAACATTGGACGAGAAAAGCAAAAGAGGTAACTTTTTTAACCAGAGGTTGCAATAGCGATAATCATTTGAAAATTTTGCTGGCGTTCTCGTTAAAAAAAAATCTATTAGATGCTCGACAAAATTGTTTCACGTAACTGCTTCGTGTGCCGAATAAAGACTGAAATTTTCATTGTTTTTCTTCGCGGTTTAAGGTCTGCATTGTTCATCATTGGCCTATTTTGTGTGAATGTTATCATCGTTCGTCGTTACGTATGATGGTAGAAGTAAACAGTAGCTTAACTGTTGGACCACACATCATGTATCGCGTGGGAGCAACTCGTTGAATGCGTTCTGTATTCTACCCCGTACTTAAAGAGCTAAGCCTAATTAAGCGGTACTGCGCTCTACAAAAGTAGCTTGGTATCTGTTAATAACTAGAGAATTTGAGCATGTTTATGTTAATAATGCGGTATGCATTGGGTGATAGCTCATCGGCTTTGCGCTAAATCCTTTTGGGTACCATAAAAGGATGGCCTCTACAATGTAGTGTTACATTACGTATCCTTCAGATACGTTATTACTAGTTGACAAAACGTATGAAGTTGCCGAAGTGTGATGGTACTGTCGATTAGCGATCGTCTCACGTATTGCATCATGCAGTCGGACGGAGTAGTAAGGGTCTCAAGTATCAAATCCTGTCTTCATTCGGTACTAACTCCGCACAGAAATATAATACTAACAGCTTTATGTATAGTGGCGGTTCCTGGTTTTATCTGATGACGCCAACTTAGGATAACCAAAAGGACAAGCCGTTGCGACGAAGACTATGAAGCTGAGGTGTAAGTATTCATCTATTATGTCGTCATAAGTGCCATTTTCGACAAACACAACGCCCTTGTGTAATTCGGAGAGGCACACTTTTTCAACTTTTAATTTTTTTATTTATATCTTAGTAAAAACACCTTTGGACCCGAATGTTGTGGAACAGTGGTATTTTAAATCGGTGCCAATCGATTTAGAATACCATCTACTGTCATCGCCGGATCTGTTAGAGCTTAGAACGGGATATTCTGGTTCTGAAACCAAGTGTCCGCAAAGGAACAAAACTGATATAATATATATTTTCGTACATCCATTATTATCATGTTGAGCCTCGAAATAGCGTAGAAATGAGGGAAAATACAACAATAAAAAGAATGAATTTAACACCCACTATATTTCAGTCATAATTTGCGGGTTCTATAGGTCTGCATGAGATGGGAATTATTTATAAAGAATATACTATTATAGAATTTTTAACAGCACTCATTGCATTAACCACACATAGTCGTACAGACATACACCCAACAGACATTACGGTTAAGGGCACAGCTTAAACTCTATGCTAGTGTGTTTTGAAGCATACGTATCAATTTGCTCGGTCTCAACGGTATTCCATAACATACTTACTATACGACTTCACCTTATTCAGTATTAAAACTAATTGGCACAATTAAATATCTACATTTGTCTACTCCGATTCTTTCGCTTGCACTGTACTCAATTATATTATCAATGTATAATCAGTAAGTTTTTCCTCCTGTGAAAATCGCTTTTCCCATTGGCGTACCGGCGCATCCCTTACCTTAGCCGCCCTCGCCCTCGAGTCATCCCTCTCGCTCTCTTTATCTCACAAAGCCGTCGAACCACGACATGAACAAACCGGTCACAAACGCCTACGGCAAAAACTCGTTTTTCAGACAACAAATCTTCAGGCTGGCTCTTCGCCTTTGTTGTTGGTGACTGCAAGAGGCAAATCATGCGGGACAAGGGCGTAGGTGGTCGGCTTTGTGTAACTGTCGAGTGAGGAGGTTCTGTGTCTCTGCTTGACAATCGCGGCCGCTCTTCTGCGTTGTTGCGCCGTCACAGCAAGTCATAAGGGGGCGAGGACAATGTGAGCAGACGGCTCGGTGTTCTCTGTGTACTACTGACTATGTAAGCTGGCTGTTGATGTAGCCGTTATACACAGTGCAACCTGTGAGCTCCTGTGTGGGTCTTTCCCTTTCTTCATGTGGAGGAGGTAGCATTAAGTCTTCCTGGTTACTAGTCGGTAGCTACTGGAATCATTCCAGTTTGGACTCCCACTGGTGCCTCTTTAAGGGGTACTATAAACGCAGAGACATTTGCTGTTGACTGGCGACAATCGACGAACAGCCTGGAACACGCACTGTTTTAGTGTAGTGCCGAAGCATCAACATCGCGATCGTCATCTCTTACGTTTTGTCTCGTTACTCTCTCTGCTCGTTCGTTAGTGAAGGCGAACGTTCACTCGCCTATTTAATTCTTGTATTTATTGTGTATTCTACAGTCAAGAGTAGCGGCGGAGCATTCTGTGTGGCGCGCGCCCTTGTGTTCCTCGTGAATCCATGTCCTTGGCTCTGATTCTCTCGGCGGTGATTGCACTGCTCTCGCGTATGGAGGAGCTATGGTACTATAACTACTGATACGAGCGACTGAACGACGTCCAAGCAAAACACAGGTAGATCGCACCAGGATAACGGAAACAATTCGGCTTCTTGTGGTCGAGCCCAGGTGTGCCTGCACTGGGTGATACCTTAGCTGAAATGTGTGCCTTTATGTACGTGATGTGTGTGCTCCTTAAGTTCATGTCGCTGCTGCGGACAAGTTTGTCCTCTTGTAAAGCGACAAAATGTAATTATTGTTCCGTCAGTAAATGATGGCTAGTGCCGATAGACAGCGTGAGAGTTATGTTAAATCTATAGACGCTACTTGATGACCTAGTGAAATAAAACTTAGTGATGATAATGAGAGGTCATCAACAGGGGCATTCCCTTACTCTGCGTGCTCTCCGCTATGCATGTTTTGATAATTATACGCCCATCTACCAGCGCTGATTCTTCTCGCCTAGCCCTATCCTTTAGTTGAGCCGAACACCGTGGTTAAAACAAGGTCTTAACGTCTAATAGACAATGAAAGGGTTTCTATATAAAGAAGTTGATCAGAATCCGTTGTATAGAAATGTTTATACTGCTGCTCCAAAGTAAATTTTCGACCAAACCTGATATAAACTGATCGAGGGGTTTGTTGTAATGCCTTTCAGCAACTAAATATATGACTTTTTTTTTACTGAGCCCCCAATTAATTCTACTGGTATCAGTTGCAACAAAATATCGACTTAAATGAATGTCATAAAATCCCACATAAAAAGCAGGACTTGGATTATTGCTCATTTATTGCGGGAATCGTGCTCGATTGACATCATGAACTCATGCTTACCGATCAGAGATAGTAGCTAAAGCTAGTGGCGAGAGGTTCCCAAAGGAGTAACAAAAACAGGTCACGGCGGTAAACCTAAGCTTTTGTTGTATTGCTGAAGCCCGGGGATTATGGCTGCGTTGCAGTTTGGCCTTGTGATCTATGCTAGGAACATTTGATTAAGGGGTATCGTTAGGCTGCAACGCAATGAAAAAAATTACAGAGGGCACAGATTACGTAATCGTCGAACACAAAAATGCGTCTAAACAGCATAGATTATTCCGATCAGATATATTTTCCTATTAATCGTAAATAAAACATCGTTTTAGCTTTAATACGATTTGTTGATTCGTAAGAAATCAACTATTTGGGTAAACCGTTGCTCAAGCGATGCATACAGTTTTTGTTTATTTAACGGCGCCAATGCCAGCGTAGGAAATTACCATAGGATCGAGTGTATTGCTCAATAGGTAAAACAAAGAAAAGAGAATTATGCGTCCAAAAGCGTGACCGAAGTAAAGACTAGATTTTGTTGTCGCTGGTAGAGTCGTGTATGCCTTTCGATCGACATAACGTTAGAAAAATGGCGAAATTCGAATTGGTCGAGCCTATGGGAGTTGAACTAAAACTTACTACAAGATACTGAAGCCACTTTTATTTCAAAAACTCTGACATCAACCCTACGCTTACGAAGTACCTTTATCTTAAAGGATCTATATTGTCATGTCGATTATGAAGTACGTTAGTAAACATTCTAGCGTCACGATTGTAGCACCGACATTCAACTTGTAATGAGACTCAAATCGCGTATGTACTTTGAATGACAATGTCGCATGAAACAAATATCCTTGCTTGTTAAAAATCCGTAACAGGCAAGCACTTAGTCCTATCTTAAAGAAAAGTATTATTAGTTATTGAAGTTGAATCCCTTTTAGATCGTTTGTCGTTCATGTAGTTACTCCTGCCACTGTTGTTATATCCGTTGTACTGTTTCTGTACCATTTTAACCTCAACAGCATGGGATCTGATATGCTAGCGTCGCTTTGTTTTACCGTGAGTAGGTGCTAACCGCTCTTATACAATAGTTACGGCTTATTCTTTATTGTATCTTTAAGAAAAGCTGCTCATATTAGCATAAGTGTTTTGCTCCTATATAGAATATCGTCAACCGCCTGTTAACGATGTGCTACATTCTATGAACGCTAGCCGCATAAGTATTGTTTCTAATTTTACTTGCACAGCTCGTTTTTGTGTTAGATAGATAACCAAAAAATGCCGGCTGTTGCTAAAGCAAGGAATTTCTTCCGAGGCGATCAAATGTTGTCCACCGGATCAGTTCCCGCATGAATGAAACCACCCATCAACAAAACATAGATGTATGAATGATGAACTCAGTAAATTAATTATGATTTACTATACTTGTAACGTAATTCTAATCTGTGATATAGCTGCTTTATGCAGGTAGTCTCCAAGGAGGTCCTTGGTCGCTTACTTAGCACCGACCTAACGGACCATGGGATACTTAACTCAAGTACGATAAGTTTGATCATTCTAGTTTTAAGTTATCGTCGATGTGTTTCAAACTCACATATTGCGTTAGTATCTAACCAGATATCAGGCAGTGAGCCTCTTTCTTAACAAAATGCAAAACAAAACGCTACTGCGCCTGACCACTACGCGCGTAACCGCGAATTATCACCGATCATACCCATTTTAGAGTGACATTCCTTTCAGTAGGTTTTACCTACTTACCTGATTTCGGAATCGGCTCGAGATTTACCCGTTTAACATATTTTTACTCTTACCTGCACAGCAATGCCGTGTGTAGGGTTTAGGATGTATAAGTGACCGGCAGCAACCGACACATTCGTATATCACAAATAATAATAATAGCAGCTTCTGTTGAGAGGAGAGCAATGAGTCTATCAATACTTCCTTTTAACCATTTTAAAGCAGGGTGTGGAGTCCTCTGAAAATCCTGTAATAGTTCCCTCCCTTTCCTCCTAGTCTCTTCGAATCTGGTCCGAAGGCCACGCCAAGCAGGCTCGTTAGGCTATGTATTCTACTAGTGCAATGTCGAGTTCAGTACGTCTAGCTGAGCCAAAGAGAGCTAGTTGCGAAATACGAAGTTCTACGCAAGCTGCTTTGCCGAATATGCGCAAGGGCACGTAGCACAACGTAAGCTAATTCTGTTATACATTTATTTGACAAGCGCCTCTTCCATCAACATAAAAAATATTGTGTCGTAGTGTCTATGAATACAGTTTACTTCTAAGGCCAGTCCGTTGAAGGTTTATATGTATTACACCCATATTTCGTCAGTGCTAAAGGGGCACACACTCAGGCGAGTAGCGCCTACCAGCTAGGACCTGCATGGCAGGAAACGCATCAAGAAATCATTGTGTTAGCGTACAAGTAGTATTCGTTAATACGGCTAGTCTTTTTACGTTGGTAATCTTTGACTTTCAGCAACCACCAACTGAACCGTCTGAAAACTATGGGACAAACTCTTTCGGAACCAGTCACTGTCAAGGAAACGTCATGCTGTGGAAACGAACTGCTCAAGGTCAATATAATCATGGTTTTTCGCGGTACAAATTATTCACGTCACATGATAACGGTGAATTAGCTAATGAATCATTCTGATGCGCGACCAACTTTGTACTATGTTATCATGTGAATTTTTAGGTCGACAAATGCTAGGGCCTATTGAAAGTAGCAAAAATCAATCTCGTAGCCAGTGGCTCGAATTCACATAATGTTACTGACTTTTTCCCTAGTAACACAATGTCGACGCGTTAGCTTGGACGACCAGACTCCAGGCTGAGGAACCCAGGCGTCGCTGCTTCGAGACCCACGAATGACCCGTAATGGCGCGAATAAATAGAATAATAATTTATCATCTGTTCATCTTCTGCTAAACGGATGTAATACACTTCACGAAAATGAACTAGCAGGTTCAGTGTTTTTCTAATCTTCTAATCGGCGTCAAAAATGTACGGTACGTTATTGATCACTGTTACCTTTTTTGGCGGAATGATATAGGTGGGGGCGTCTTGTCTACAGGGATGGCGCATCAACATGGAGGATGCTCACACACATTTACTTAGTCTGCCCGATGATCATGACGCTGCCTTCTTTGCAGTGTATGACGGTCATGGTGGCGCTAAGGTGGCGAAGTACGCAAGCTGTCATGTGCACAGGTCGGTGAAGACACAAAGAAGTAACTAAAGCTTTGTCCAAACTGAATTATTAAAACCTGAAAGGCGATTGTATGTTGAGTCATGTACGCGAGCATTCGTTCGAGTAGTGTAGGGCTTCTCTTCTGGAAAAACAACGATCTTCTATAAGAACAGCTGGCAAAAAGGACGATATAAATGTAATCTGTTCTATTGTACTTTTCAGGAAAATTGTTTCTCAGCAAGCGTATCAGGAAGGCAATTATGTAAGGGCTATTCAACAGGCCTTTCTCGAGGTTGATCAGGACATGTTAAACGGTACAAGTTGTACACAGTTGATACTAAATAACACCAGACTATTCTAAACTGGTATTATTCTT
>NW_019214345.1:0-7080 GCF_002532875.2 Varroa jacobsoni | reverse complement strand
GGTCAGAGTGCACTGCTTCAAAGTATGGGGTCCATTTTCCTCACCTATAGATAAAAAAAAAAATAAAAACGTCTTATTACTATGCCCGTATGTATTATAATCTTCGTTTTTTTTTATTACTGCGTACGTCGAAACAATTATTATGAAGAAATCTAAATAAATATCAAGCTTTTGCTTTTTCCTAAGTCTCATCGATGCCATGTCTTTGCTGTGAATCAATATTACATTCTGCAGTACTGTGTTCTATTTCTGAAGCTACAAGGAAAATTAATCCTCGAACTTGCTTATATTATTTAAGCCTCCGCCTTAGCCTAACCTAGTATAATGTGCATAAACGAAGAGCTTATCCTAAGCAGCCACAATGGAGTAGATCTAGGAACTTTCAATATTTATACTATAACGATTCTACAGTATTCATAGCACGTTAATGGTTAATGTTATAGTATTGTAAGTTTATATCTCTCTTCTTGCTTATTCTTTTGCTGCAGATGATGTCATGAAGGAAGAGCTAGCCGGATCGACGGGAGTAGTTGTGTTAATCAAAAGAGGTATGTTTAGTGGGTGCTACTTTCAGCAGTTGACTTGACCCTTTCTATGCTGGTAAGCGACGAACGAAACCACGCACTTGACATGGTTGTTTTACAGATCCTTTCAAACCCCACATTAAGAACCCCACTTTTACGGAATACAAAGATCAACTAAGTTAGTCTCGACCCAGCGGCGTGCGAATGGGTCGAAAGCCACTCTTGAAGCGTCATTCATAATAATTTTTTAATAAACAAAGGACATGCTGAATCCTTAAGCCGTTTAAGTGGACGTTGTGTTGATCAGGATTCGGACACGTTACCTTGAAGATGCACAGGCCACTGTCAATTGCCGCTGCGTGCCTAGTCATAGAATTTAACTTATTACCTAATATCTATTGCAGATGACCCTAAATCTATGGGAACAATGTACTGTGGAAATGTGGGCGACTCGCGAGCGGTTTGCTGCATAGCGGGACGAACTATGCCTTTATCGTTTGATCATAAACCATCGAACAAAGAAGAGGCTCGGCGGATAAACGCAGCCGGTGGATGGGTCGACTTCAATCGCGTCAATGGTGATTTAAAAAAAAATAATTATATAGCCCGAGTACGTAAAATGTATAGTTGAAACCATGAACAAATCCAATGAAGGAGCTTGATTGACATATCACTTTTATATAAAAGTTGTTTCGGACTGATTGACTCTTCTGCTTTCTTGGTATCGCCTCTCATAGCTTTTGCAGTTTTAAATCGAAGGAATAGTTTCATTAGCGACCTTGGTTAGATGATATTGCACTATACTACACATTACGTTTTCTGTTGTTTAGGTAACCTCGCGCTGTCCAGAGCATTTGGGGATTTTGTTTTTAAGAAAAACGAGAAAAAACCCGCTCACGAGCAAATTGTGACAGCCTTTCCAGATGTAACAGTTGAACCGGTGAGTAGGAACATTATTTCGCATTGTATCGTACTAACGGCCAAACGAAAAAGCAACATATCTTCTATTTATACTAAAGGAGATCAGTATGGGCACGGATACCCACTACTATTTTTTGCTGACAAAAATAGCTCTCTTGACAAGTGTTTTACAAAATTCCCTCAAGGAAGTGTATCATTTTTTTGTTATAATTTGTGACCTGATTTTCGCAGTTAACGCCGGATCACGAATTTGTTGTACTCGCTTGCGATGGAATCTGGGACGTCATGTCAAATGAAGAGGTCATTGAATTTATTCGGGTTCGACTAGCTGAACGAATGGAGCCAGAAATCGTGAGTATCACTATGGACGGCTGCGTGAGGATGTTTTTCTCGGTAACCGTACTATATACGTAACGAAAAAGTCGAAGAGAGACGCTTATGATAGTGCGGTAAACACACGCCAACGTCAAGAACGTATAGTGGAAGCTTCCACTTCAGCTGGTATCATATGAAGAAAGTAATTATATGAGGCAAATGAGTAGTTCGCGATTTTTCGATTGATCGGTGTAAAGCTTATGATGGCATCACGAAATATAGAATTTTATTGTAAAATCTATATAGGAGTAACCTTACGATGTCTGCTGCAAACGAGTTCCCGAACTAACTTCGCAATTTCAGTTAAACAAACTGAACATAAGAAGCCTTATGTGTCTACGAAGAAATTATATAAATGGAAAAAAAAATGATCCGAGGTCAAATCAGTGCTACTGTCAATTAAGGTTTAAAAACTCGTTAAAACCTTTAGAAAGTAATAGTAGCAGAATGATACATAAATATATATGAAAACCTATTGGCTCTGTAACGAGTTGACGACTTGGAAACGAAACTCGTCGCACACTATGAAGATTGTGCTACAAACGGCAATGTCCTTACCCTTTAAAGATTGCGTTCTACAGGTAAAAGTTCAGGAATTTTCGCGCAAACTCGAAATGAAGCACGCTAACGGCGCTACATTTTGTAAAAATAGGGCACAATTGCCGCGGTTTGTTTATTCCTTTAGAGCACTGATTGTAGAATCTGTCTGAATCTTATGTGTCTTATTCTTTACAAAGTCACACAAGAAAGGCTCAGTGGTTTTCAGTCGCATGGACGGAACGGGTATGGCAACGATTTGCCTTCAGGAAATTGTATATTCTTTAAGCCTGATTTTTTATCACTTCAGCTTTACAACAGCTAGCACAATTTTGTTGATAGTACGTATTACCCAAATCACAGTAATCTAGATCCGGTTAGGAAATATGTTTGTTTCATGGGGACCATTAACAGTTGCGTAAAGCAAATAAGTTCTAATGGCCTGCCCTGAGCATCATACGGTCACTTGAGTTCCCTAGAGCAGCTGCTTGTGAATGGAATAAAAGTTTTTATATGTAAATATGCGGTATTTTCGTTTATTTACTGATCCAGTCAGGCAGCAATTCGCTTCATACGAACAGAGAATTTCCGATTGCAAAATAGAATTGCATTGAAAACGAAGGCGCTTCGCATAGTCTGAATTAACGGTATTTAAACGTAATTTTAGTGCATCACGCTCCAAATAGTGACGGTCTAGGCTACTGCGATTTGCTAGAGTTGATCCAAGCTCCTAGATACATTCGATGCTAAAAACCGGTCGTTTCGAGCAGTCGACCTAACGGCAATACCGGATGTAAAATTCGAAACATTTAACTGTGTCAATTAAAGAGAAACTGGGCTGCTTGGATTACCTAATGTCCACCCAGCTACTGCATCAACTTTTTCCGCGCGGACCCCCCAAAACACCGGGGCACAGATACAGACTCCGCCGTTTTAAACCATTCCATAAAAAGCTCACTGAGCTCTAATAGAATGCAGCGTATCTACGATACCGCGTATTCTGTCGTTGTAAATTTCAACCCTAGAACGAGCTCTACAACTCAAGTCCTCTGATTATAGCTCCTCGGGAATCGACTTTCTTTGCCATTTTTTTTTATGAACAACATCGGGCCTGTAGCGACAATCTGGTGACAACGTAATCTTGTGAGCTACGTTGATACATCAAAAATGGATTACTATTAGTTAGCTAGCAATCACAAGTTAATTATATGCGCTTTGTTTTTCTGTCACTTACATTGCAAATGATCGTTTTTTCTTTATTATATGGAATATAATTTGCAGATTTGCGAAGAACTAATGACCCGCTGCTTAGCACCAGATGCTTCGATGGGAGGCCTTGGATGCGATAATATGACTGTGGTGCTCGTGTGTTTCCTCAACGGGCGAAGCTTTGACCATTTGTCCGCTAAGTGTTCTAGACCAATACAAGAGCAAGTTGATTATCCACGTACGATCGGCTTGCCAACACATAAAACCTCCCCACAGGGCACTACACCCGCCGGAATTGTCCAGCAGAACGCAACAGTTCCTGGCTCTGCTGCTGGTGCTGGGGTGCCTGTCCCGCATGTTGTTCCCCCGGTAGCGCTCGGTAACAACGATTCCGTGCCTAATAGCCCAATCTCGGAGGAGATTGTCGAGTATCCTGGCTACGCTGAGAGTGCCCACTATGCCGAAAGTGTGTACACGTTTGAATCCGAACAGGTCGTACTTGTTCCACCACTGGCAGTGCCCTCAACATCGGCCCAGACGCAAACCGGTGACAGTCGAGCATCAAGTCGTCCAGACGAACTTAAGTCACCTGCGGAACGACCACTGACAGACATGAATGAAGCGCCGAGTGAGACCGAACGATCTGCTGCTTAGAAAAGGGCTAAATTTTCGAAGAACGGAACCTTCTTCGTATCCTCATAATAATCGTTGAATAACTATGTTACACTGATACATTTCGCAAAAGCGAGCATTGTTAGCAAGCAGTACGAATCTCTTTCAGAATGGAATGGCCGTAATGATGGAAGAGTTTATAAATATGGAATTGAGTGAACCGGACAGGCGCGGTCGTTTCAACAAATAGTGCTAGTCATATATAGAACTTCGGCGCAAAATTCGGTGCAGAAGGAAGTTATTCGGAGTCGCGCTACGTGAAAAGAGGTCAAATCAGTGATGAAAGCATCCAACGGTGCCACGTGATTGCTACATATATTATTATTATTATCATCATCATCATCAGTTCAGAAGCTCAGTAAAAAAGTGCGCTTTCTAGACATTAACAAAAACCAGTAGTATAAAAAACGGCAGAGTCAACGGGTCATAAATTAGAGGCGCTTGTGACTAAAGCAATGCATTATTTATAACGAGAATAAAATCATGGCGTAAGATAAGCGGCGGGCGGGGGGGGACAAAGCAGTTTTGTTAAGTTCGTTTCCTTCTGCTGGTATAAAGTATGTTAAAGAGGTCGGCTTCGACAAATGTGAAGTCGCTAGTGAAGAATGGCCTGGTGCTTCGGAGATGAATGCAACGGTAAATTGATATTAGACACCAATATCTCGATTATGCACATGGGTGGGATCATTTCGTCTGCGAAGTTCGTTACTCGTTGAGAACTGACAAACCCTAACAACGTGAACGGAAATCGCAATGAGGTCAGTCAACAAACCAGAAGACTGAAGCGAAGAAGAACTGAAAAGAGCAAGGAGAGAGTCCCAAAGTGAATACGCTGTTTTTACGTAAACTAGTCAAAAAAGGACAAATGGAACTATAAACTAGCAGAACAAATAAGTCATTCCATATACACAAATAATGTAGGTACTTTATGCAACAATTAATATTATTATTAGTGATACTTATATATAATCACTACTCCAAGCAATGCCGGAAGATACTAATGGTTACTGTAGCCGAAGCGAGTACTGGACGACATGTTAAGCGAGCATAGAAGCTGAAAAACGGGGTAAACGTGGTTACTATTACTACAAACAAAGAAGGTGACCAGTTTCGCTTTTTGTGGGAAAATAAATGGTTTTCGTCATGTCTGCTTTATGTATTATAAATAATGATACGAGAAAACAAAGCGATGAACTTAACGCAAATAAAAAGAGGTTTTATCGAAAAAAAATGCGTGACTTATGGTAACTTGTAGTAACTAGATATATTATAAGTGAACATGTTTAATTCTGAGAACAAGAAGTGCAGACATTCTGTATATATCGATTGTTTTATGATTCTTTCAGGTGGCATCCTCAAAAACGACCGCTTGCATTCCAAATTGCATATTATGGAATTAGTAGGTATTGTGCAAAGGAAAGCTTCAACGCTGCCGTTACGAAAAAGTTGCGTGCGTCCCCAGTTACGAATGCTACACTAACTAAATTGTAGAATAGCGCTTCATCCGTTTCAAGATCTCTTAATATTACGAATCCATCAAGTTCCACCAATCCATATCATAGCGATTGCTAACAATAATTTGTTGTGAGCCGTATGAACCGCTGACTGCTGTTATCTGCTTAAGTTACAAGTAGTACGAATCTATCAGTAACAGCGTGCAAAACATTCTTGATCTTTACCTATTCATCCTACCCTAACCTATATAATCCTAGTGAAAATCTTTTTTATGGAGCTGTTTTGCATTCTTTCATGCCTCAGTTTCATTACTCTGGTGTAGATTGATTAATGTGACGGCTATTGGATATGTCTAGAAATCTAACTTGGTTTTGTCAAGATCTTTAAAGATAGCTTTACGGGAAAGTTTTTAGAATTTCTTGAAGGCGGCCTTCTAAGTTTTTGCCTTGTTTTTTTTTTGTAAATTTGCTAGCTTTGCATTTTTGTAAATAAATAATATTACGACTTTCAGCGCTTTCTGTTCCTATTTTGCTCGAAGTCATATTTGATACCCAGTATCATACTGAATTTACCTACTCTAGTAATGTATACGATTTAATGCATAGAGTCAATGAAAATGCCTATAACGAGCGTTAACAAGTAATATTTGTTTTTTCGTTGATTACCAGCGCTGGTTACATCGGGAAGAAAACAACCATCTCTACTAAAAGTAATCTTCGTGGCTTTCCAGAGTCTTCACCTGTCATTTGGGAAACAATTTAAGTACTCGACCAAAGGCGGACGCGTCCATAGAGGTGATCAATACAACCATGTACTTTTAAACTCTTGCTTTTCTTTTAAATCGTTTGCCCTTCAGATCGTCCTGCACGGTCTGAACAAGTGATTATTTGATGCACAGGGTCTAAATTAAGAACAGTGTAGCAAAAATTTACTATCCTGGGTCAGTCGGTGCGAGATACTATTGTTTAACTGAAAAAGAGTTTTTGTAGGGTCTACTATACAAAACACGCAACAACATAATTTAACGTTGTATTTGTTTGTTCGGGGCTTTTGTACTGCGCGCCGAAGTAAGTCGCTTCTTGCATTCACTGTTAATAAGGTCAATATTAAGACCAAGTTTGTCTCGGTTGGCCCGATCTTTATGCAGTGATCATACAGATAGCCGTTATTAACGAAAATATTAACAGGGCAGCAGTTACGCGCTCCGTGTTCGTATATAGATGTACACATTAGACAGATTGTGTAAGGCACTCATAGAAACAAAAGTATCACAGCCAGCAAGAGCGAGAGAGAAAGAACACTTCGTGTCATATAAGTTTTGTTAAATTCATAAAACTGGCCCAAGAGATGACGACCAAAATCGCGTCAAGAAAATTTCGCAAAAGAT
>NW_019214344.1:59546-74492 GCF_002532875.2 Varroa jacobsoni | reverse complement strand
ATGTATATATATATATATATGAATATATTCATAGTTTGTGTATGTATCTGTTTTTGCGTCCGCATGAATTTTCTGTATGTTTTTCCTTCCTTTCACAGATTATCATTCCGGAGCGCTGAACAGTTTGGTGACAATCCACGGATACACACAAGATTTTTGAGCACTTAGTTTTCTTTCCAGTTCAATCAACACCTGTTTTTCTTAGCCATTCTGTTAAGTTAACGCTGGAGGAACGTATCTGCCTTTGTTGTGGCGTTACGGCCGTCATTCGGTTACTACTATCATAAGTAGCGCCCTTCTCAGCTCCATAATCGTGCTAACTGAATAGGACATTAACATGGTTTTACGGAATCAAGGGTCAATACTACATATTTTGTTTATCCAGAGTTATGATTTGTAGCCAGCTATTGTGGGCGTTTCCCAATTTTTTGCATTTCAATAGGATGACTGCTAGATTTATGAGTAGGTAAAATGTGCGTAAATCCTCTTTTCCAAGGGGGGGGGGGGGGTATAAGCAGAGATGTCCCAGTTGTAGTGCCGGAATAATAAAGATATATTTGTATGATATGCATAACAATAATTAGGGTACTGACACCAAAATAGACGCGTTGCTTGACATTGCGGACTGTTTTAGATCCTGTTATGAAAAGAGCCTTAGGTGAGGACTGACCTAGCAAGCCATGCTTATTCGCGACAGCTTTTTAATATCCGCATCGTAATGATTGCTGCTGTTACTTGCTACGCATTTATTTAATATTGTTCCTGGTTGTATTTTGGGTTCCGAATGACTGGGACCAGCCCATCTCGGCTATGTCTGACACTCGTCGCTAGTCGAAGTTGTCTGAAGGCCTCGTTATGTGTTGTGTAATTCGTTTCGCTGCGGCCTGCAATCGTCCAGACATTCACGCGATGCTCACGAGGGTGACAGTAATCACTGAGTTGACAATCGTAACATGCATCATACAGAGCTATTTCTAGTACAGGATAAATGAATGTAACTCCAATAGATTAATTTAGTGAAGCTTAAACGTGGAATTGGTATATGAACGCAACAATAAAGAAGGTACGCTAGACTTTCACACTCTCGTCCTTACGAACCGAATTCTGGCTCGATTTTGAGCTAAATTAGCAGGTCGTAAGGCCAAGTTCGAAGAAGTGCCGAGACCTTTTCTAGGCATCACTCATTTCAGCGATCATATTTTTGACTACCGGTTAGGTGATGCATCAGGAATCATCTGCTTTTCATTGCGCCTATTCAGCTTAACAGACAACCGTATACTTTACATTTACAACCGATCAGCAATGCAATCTGATACAATTCTGAATTTGATTAACATGTACGGATACGTAGAGCTGTTCAGATATTTGCTCTACGTACGAGTTAGCCCGTGCAGGCGACTTTATCGGTTTCTCATCGTCTTCTATTAATAAATGAATAACAAGTGGCGGCGAGAGTTCCGCCATAGTCTTTTAGAAAATGGCGAATGTCAACAGAAATACAGCCAACAATGAATTCATACTTGTTGTTGGTGGTGGAGTAGGTAGAGTTTGCAGTGTTTGTCTCAGTAGCTCGTTCAGCCAACAGTAATAGAGATACAGATCTTGAAAGAAATGTTCGTCGTAGAAAAATAAAGCACTGCAAAAGTGCACCATACAGATGACCCAGGGGGGCCATCTATTACGCTTCGATTTTCCCAGTCGACCCAGTATGTCAGTCCCATACGAGTTTCGTCGATTAGTGCAAGACGAAATTTGTTTGTTTACTCGTTCAATTGATACGACAGACCGGCAGTCAATTATAAGTACTGATCTCGTAAGTAGTAGCAGTAGATTTGTGGCTTTACTAGTTCAGTCGATTTGTATCGAGCGTGTTTAAAGCTAGTTTTTGATTATACTTGGCTGTTACTTATTATAACGATTTGTTTATCGGCAGCGATTACACGTTACCAGCCGAGCCAGTATGGCCACACGTAGGTATCGGTGCCCGGGATGACAGAACGAGGCGGAGCCTGACGCGCCTTCCCCGTTCCAAGCAGACCGTCATTCTCCGCCCTCCGATCCAGACGGGCAGTATGGAACTATGGTCGACAGCCAGCATCGTCACAAAAACGCGATTCGCTGGCCCACTTCTAATGTCACGGTTTTTCGTCGAGTATTTTTAGCCTCCCCGCTGATAGTCGAATCTCCGCTGGCATAGTGCCGTAATTTCCCTTAGTCACGTGTATACGTTAGCTGGCGAACATGGTCAGTCTGGCTGTTAACATCGTAACGTGCTCGAACTTGTCTCCGACAGTAGTGACACGTAAAAATCGTAGCATAATTATTGTTGAGCATTGTTACAATCGTTTGTCATAGAGGGATCCACATGCTATCCCGATAAGGCTTACAGTTACTCTTCGATACATAGGCGCCAAAGTGAATATTTGTGGTCGTAAATGATTTCGTAACGTCGCAGCATCGTGCGTTGTACATTCGAACTGATTGCAAGTTACAGTTGTAGGAAATCGAGTTGCGGATCGATGCCATATTTCGTACAGGCTACTTTTCCCACTCCATAACACAAGGCAGGATAAGGCAACTACGATGGCCGTCACAGGATGTTCAGGCTAAACAAAGATTCCATATATTTACATAGGCAAAATGAACATACACCAAGTTGTCGTCCATGCACCCTAAGCAGGACAGCTGACGTCGACCGAATCTCGCGTCGTTCTTCAACCGCACGTGTCGTTGCTGAAATCCACGAGCAACTATACTCGTCACTCGAGATTATTTCCCATGTCATGGGCGCCGTATCATTGTCTTCAGTGATGCAGGAAGCTTGTATATCTGTCGTCGACAGCAGGACAGTAGACATCGCTGTAGCTCAGCGTTAGTCACACACATACACACACACACACACACACACACAGGTGCTCTCCTGACGAGCCGGCTGGCCCGATCGTCAGCGTCCGCCAGCCGGACCAGTTATTTCCACCTCGTGCATTTTCCACTCATTCTTCATACCCCTTTCTCGCCCACACAGACACGCGCTAGTCACTATCGTTCTATTGAAGTTCCATGATTTCTCTACTTATCAACGTTCGTGTCGTGTGATTTCTTCTAGGGCGAGAAATCTGCGCTCCATGTTCAAATCAGACAATAGTTGAATGTACAGCGTCGGAATCATTGGACCATTTTGCATGCACCGCTCGCGACAGAAACCAGTAAACACGCTCTCCAAGACAATGGACGTCGCTGTGCAAGAACCACTGCGCTGTTCCAAGCGTCACTACTTTCTGGCATGAAATTTACCGCTTTCTCGGCCAATCTCTACGTAACCGAATATACTATATAACGAGGCGCGTCGGGAGATCAGTCAAAGGATGGCATTCACAAGTAAGTCGCTGCCACCGCGTTTGTTGGCGTGTGTATCATCGTGAACATACGACGAACAGAAAATCAGCACAATGGACGCTTTTTATCATGACGGTTATTATTTACGCATATGTACATATGTATTCAACTGATGGAAATTGATCATTTTCAGCTTTTCTCGATAAACTCTTCTCTTCTGACACCACACGCCTGGCGTGCATGTATGGTACGACGACAATAAACGAATTGTTCGATTGCCAACCCGGCAGCGGCAGCAGCGTGTAACGGTTAAGTTATTACCTTTTCGACGGATTAGTGGCAATATTAATAAGGCCACGTTCGAAAAATAACCTGTAAAAAAATTTGTCCATCTTTTCAGTGCACCCTCAACGTTGCCCTGATCCCCATCGGCCCTTCACGAGAGAGTTCGGACGAACGTCTTCATTTCGTCGTCACTGTGTTCGCCATAATCATCACAATTTCTCTAGAATATGTCTTTGCCAGCCTTCCAAGAGCGTTCTATCTGTTGTGCTTCAATTTTCACATCAGTCCCTCAGAGCTACTGGTTACGACTAGATACGGGTCCACACCTTTGTCCTGTTACCTATTTTTTCTAGCCACTGTTTTGGCTACGTTAGTCAATCCATACCATTGGACACACAAAATCATTGCACATTACAATTCAATTGTCACTTGGTTAACAGTTTGTTGAATAGTGAAACAGCGGATCATTCAAGTTAGTTACTTAAATAATATCGTGAAGTATTATAGTGGAGAGCCCAGTTCCATGACCAGAGCGAAAAAACACAAGTCAAAGTCAGCTGTCCCACAAAATGCCTTTCAATACGTATGAAATGTTCGTTTTATTGAGTAAAAACATTTTATACGTATTCGATTAGAAATCCAGTAGTATCATATAATACTAAAAAGACAGTAGGTTGACTTCAATGATTGAGTTCATTTGAACTTTGAAAACTCTGCATTAGTCGTTTTTGTGGCGTTTATAAGACAAGCTGACTTCGTGTATATGCAATGAAAGACCGTACACAAATGACTAACGCCTACCGGCTTCTATCTCCCGATTCACGTTCCTAGCGAAGAGGATCGAGGCCCATAATCAGAATATACGCAAAGCGCGGCCTAATTCGACTTTAAATAGACGTCTATAAGTGCATGAGTAGTTACTCTGTCTATAGACCTTCAACGCCTATACAACTCAATCCAATTGAATTGACCTTCATTTTCAACACGTCTGCGTCACGCATTTCGGTCATCGGTCAAATTTCTACCATGTACCGTAATCTTATTCCTTTACCAAATCACATCAGCTAGCGCTGTCCCTATCAGGCGCACCAACAAAGGGCGATAATTATCTCGTCGAATAACTCGTGTCTTGGCCACGATTGCAATATAACGAGAAATGACTATATGATAATACACCCACTACATGTTTTATGATTCAGCTACGGTACACAAACAGCGCTACCCATTATAGGTGTCCACGAGATCGGCTCTTGTTTGGCCAAATCACCTGAACACCAGCTAGTTAGTACGTATGTGCATATATTTAGCAGCCACAAACTATAACGATGTTCTGGCATTAAACACCTTTTCTACAAAGTACGTCGTCTGCTTTCACTGAAGAGTTCGCGGTTTTTGTTACGTTTCTACTATTTCGAATTTCTGCTTCACGGTACTAACGACAGAGCATGGTACTGGCTTTTCGGCACCGTGTCCCTTCTGCTCAATCAGCCACAAGTCACTAAATCAACAGATCAATAAAAGGCGATTGATTCACTAATTCAATTTAATGTACACGATCATTCCTTTTTCTGATGATGACTCCCCGATCCAGTCGGTTTATTTCTGATGCACTTTTGTCCTTCTGTGGTTTCTTCTAAGTTAGCACATACTCCTCTCACACTTCGACATTCTTCAAATGGAAAGATCAAACGTCATTCCGAACACTTCACTGGTCATGGTAGCAGTAATTGTAGACTAATAATAATAATAATAATAATAATAATAATAATAATAATAATAATGGTAACACGAAATATAGTCTGTTCCGTCTTTTCATTTCAAACTTCACTGCTCACCATTATACCGACCAAAAATTCGTCATTTCAGCATCAATGAATGATCCGCATCATCGGTCAATCCTCAGTCAGCCATTGTCATCAGAACGTAATAAACAGATTTTCATTGTAACCGTTTTTGCGTCCTTATTCTTCATCAGCTTTTTGCTTTTTTTTTTTTATCGATGCTTTATCCGAGATTTGCTATATGCGTATCTTGTGATGTAGTCCGCAATCCGCAGTAATAATATTACTATTATTATTTTTATGATATCGTTTAATATATCAGCATAGTGTATGTATATCCTTATGTGTATATATGTATATAAATATTTTATCTTGCGGGCGTTTGCACACAGCCTTTCCCGGCTCCATGAGTGGCGGGTTTACGATCATTACGTTAATGGCAAGAGGAGTGCGGTTGCTTGTTCCTCACCGACAACGTAACTAATCTTCATGTCTTCACTGCAAAATAACTCTACCGAGTACGCGGCCCGTATTTCAGTATCGATCTAACAATATTTATTTCTTTCAACTCCTCTCAGCTACTCACGTTTCGCCGGTTGCATGAGTCTCTCCACATATGCAGTTACAGACTATCCATCATATGCATGGTATCGTATATATCATTATAGTCAACATTACCATCGTGTCCAGGGTAGTAATCGTATCAGCGGAGTACCTTATATATGTATATAGTGTTTTTTGCCATAATCATGATAACTATATACGTATAAAGTGTATATTTCTGCATTCTACCATTTTCCACTCATCTGCGTATGCTTTCTTCCCGAAGTCGTTTGCTTTGTACATGAGCTATTTACAGGAAAATAACAACAGTAGCGGCCGTTGAAGAAGCAGGACACTGGATCATTCGAGTGAATCTCTTATCTGCTATCTGGTCTTCATTACCGTGTCATTTCAATGTTGATACTGATTCGCGTTCGCGTCGCACAGATGATAGTGATAATAACAATAGTGACCAGATTAATCCCGTATTACCGCCTACCCGCATGGTACGCCTGCGTTTTCCTGTTCGGTTATTGATTCCCTAATAAAGTAGCATCGACGTCACTGTTATCTGTAACACTGCTGCTGTATCGGCCCCTACAGTGGGTCGTTTCGAAGGTAATAAAGTCGCTTTCAGCTGGGCGACCCGTGGACGACTCTCTGGTGAAGGCCTGCTGTTGGAAGATTTCGTTGCGACATATAGATCCAATAAAACAAGCAAGCACCATTAAACGCCACTCTCTTCTTAATCATATTATATCAACTGCATTGTGCGCCATAGTTACCGACATCATTGTCAGCACAACGTCGTAATATATGAATATTGTCATTCTCGCCTATAGAGATACTATAGCTATAATAATGATAATAGTAGTTATCATTATAGTCATGAAGACTAACGCGTCATAATGGGCTAGCTAATCAAATCTTCTCTATTGGCAGCGTCGTTTTTCCTTGTATATTCTTTATACCAATATACGATTATGTATATAACATAGAACATGTATGTATATATATATATATATATATATATATATATATATATATATATATATATGTGTGCTCCTCGAAATATAAATGTCATAACAGCAGGGGTTGATCTATTTCACTTAGCATAGTAGCGTAGAGATACATATCGATACCTGTTTGGATCTTGAGTGTGTAATTAATATGGCTTCTTCTTATTTAGCGTCGGCGGGTAACAAAGCTTATTATCTGTTAGACGTTAGGGCGCGTTCTCTCTGATGTTTTCGGTTATTTAGCAGTACGTCATTCTTTTTTCATCTGACTAATGTTTGTATGTTACTGTCGGGTTAAGAATGGATCATCGTCACGATAATCACATGTCTCATAAGTTCGCCGTTGAAAACTGTCAAATGGCGGAGGAATTAATTTTGATTTTTAGCACTAAAGTAACACATTACTACGACTTATCCTGCGTAACAACAAGCTCCCGTCAGGCCTCGTATATTACTTGCCTGAGTTTGTCAGACAGGCACAAACATACTGTTCGGTCTCATTTTATTATTACTAATTCGTAGTCATCTATACTCGGACGAAAACGAAAAGGGGATCGGCCGCAGTGGTTCTCCATCAGTGAACCTGCTATGAAATCGGTACGTGTCGCGTTATTTAGCGCCGTGTACACTGGCTCCGGTGAGACAATCGGATAACTATGTTATTATCGAGACGGTTACTGGTGGCCCTGTTTCGAAGCGCCGGAGCCATGCACAACACACACAAATTCCCACAACTGTTATCGTTCTGCGTCGGTATTATCATATCACACGCCTGTCTAATATTTTCGTACAATAATAAGCGTCAATAATAATAATAATAGTAATAATAATAATAATAAGACTAGAACTACCTGCGGCAACTGACCAGACAAGACCAGAAGGCCCTCACGTATTCACCCGTTGCTGCTCGGCCTACAATTTTTAAACGCACAGTTTTATTGAGCATCAGTTATTTTTCTCTTATCATCCTACACTTTCAAGCATCCAATCGAACTTAAATACTTGTAGATGCCAGCTTCTTTCGCTCATCGAAACTTACCAACTCAACGAGTTACTCTAGCTTCCTGTGCGTCACCATCTTTCTCCTAGCTTCGAACTGATTTTGTAGTTTCATGCAAAAGGTCAACTCCCATACAAACGGCGTAAATAGGTCCAGCAGAGAAGTTGTTACATATCTAGCCAGCAGGAAAAGCGGCCCGTGCATTTAAATACGGTATGTCTGGCTCTAATTTTGGCACCTTGATGGTAAAGATCTGTTTGCCTTGCAACGTCTTTGGGCAGCACCAAGCGCTATCGGGTCAAGACCGGCTTTGCGTCCCCTATCATTTCTCTGCCCTTAATGCACTAAAGCAGATGATCTGCAGGCGCTCCTTATCTGCTTGAATCAAGTATCATTTCAGCCAGCAGTACTTTTTCTCGGCCTGCAGTGAACCTAATAGGGAAACATTACGATAAGCCATGATAAGGATAGTAATGGGTTTTATTAGACGCGACTACCCTCTCGCAGCATTGAACCTCGCAGACCTTCGCTTTTCCTGAAATAAACTTCACTGTATGATACGCCTCCGCTGGCGCTCGTTCCAGTTAGTCCCATGCCATTAGCTAGACCTAGGGCTGGAGGCACGATGTCGGCACCTACTGAAGCACCGCCGGGTTCGTGAGAATTGGATGGTGACGGGGGCTCGTCATTTGTTTGCGACAAATTCAGCGACGCATAGTTAAGTTCGCGATCACTTCCGGGCATGACCTGCATTGGTACTCTTGTTGACGGTACGGTTATAGGTGAGGGGGGCGACACAGGCTGTCCGAAGAGATCTGTGGGCAGTCCAGTGTGTATTGGTGCTCCGATCGACGACGCCGTGTTTTCGGGTGTAGGCGAAGGCGCCGGAGTTGGGGGTGGTAGTTTGGCGCTCGGCTGATCCGTCTCCATCGGCTCCTGGCTGTCTTGCGAACTTGACACAGCCTCTACAGTAGCTCCGTTGGCGCCGAACATTAGATTTTCGTAGTTGTGCTGTGTTGTCGTAAGCGCTCCGCTAAGGGAAGGCACCGCGACGACCGGGGGTGGGGGTGGTCCTGCTTGTCCCGGTGGGGGTGAAGATTTCGTAGCTGCTGTCATGTTTACATCAAAAGACATCGTCGTAATCAGCTCGGACTTACATTTCTTGGGCTCGGGCGCTCCGCATAAACTGAAGCTGCGTACCTGCCAGGGCCGACTCATGTCGAGAGAGACGTATTCGCCCTCCGTGTCCGAAGGCGTGGCTCGATGCGTATGGATGTGCTGCTGCTGCTGCTGCTGCGACGTATGGGATGAGGAAGCTGCTATTGCCTTGAGGCTCAATGGCGAAATGGACTGTTCACTGAGGTCCATGTAGTCGGAGTGGCCAGTTTTCCCACTACGTGTTATCGAATTGTTGCCGGTTATACTTTCTCTGGTGCGAACGGGCCCAAATTCGTGTTTCTCCTGGAAGCTTGATGCTTCCTTAAGTGACGACGACACCTCTACTTCTTTGAGAGGAAATAGTTTCATCGAAGACTCCGGCTCCTACCATGCAAATTATAACACAATACGGTTGAGTTATTTTGATAGCGACTAAATCTCTCATTGTAAGGTCATCAAGAAATGTGGTAGTAATACTTGAGCCGCACACACTGCGGGACAGTTTAGTTTGAAGCTACGTAGTAAATATCCGTGATGTGTTTATGTATTGAATAATCAGCTGTCATTACAATGTCTAGCTTACATTGCTGTTCGTTAAGAACATCATTGGAGATTATCAAATACTTGTTTGCTACATCCGTTAAATAGTTGATCATTAACCTTTGAAGCAAAGCGGCTTGTGGGGCTTCGCTATTGCGCTTCACCTGCTAAAACTAACCTTGTAGTTAGGCACCCTTATCATGGGCAGGTATTCGCTGCTCTCCTTATTGTTATTGTTGCTGCTCGATCCGTTGCTGTTTATGTTAGTAGCAGACACCGGCGGCAAACTGGATGTCGCCTGCAGAGATGGGACCATAGCGGCCATTGCTGCGGAGGCGGATGCCGTGGCTCGATGCCAATTTTCGTCATAGTTGATTTCCATGAACTCTTCTGAATGGCGTGATCCTAACGTTGTCGTTGAGGAAGATTTTTTCGAATAGCTGTTCGAACGGCCTCGATCTGCAAGACCAACGTGAAACCCAAGATTCGTTGGTGAACAACACGGAACTATAAGATTAACATTATTATAAGCCAATCGGTTCAAGGGCTACAGCGGCAACGATCGTTAATGCTAGACCGGAATCATGCCTGTAACATCTAGCATTTTCCAAAAAAGCTGCTATCCTCATGCATATGGAAATGCTCCAACGCAACTCATTATTGACTTACCTGAAGTGGGCGTGCCGAGGACGTCCTGCTGTTGATTTTGCTGCGTCCTTTTTTTAGCGGCTGCCGCAAGCGTTGCTGCATGATTAGCCTGTGATCCAACACTGTAGGCTCGGACGCGCCCAGAACCCTGTCCGGCTGCGAGGCCAGACCGACTTGAATTGCGTTGCTCCGAAGGACGTTTGCCGCAGGAAAATGAACGTCCCGTTCGCAGGCTCTGATCGTCTCCATCGCCAGCCGCGATAAAGCTTTTGACCTTGTCAAGTTGAAAACCTTCAACACTGAGGTCGAACGTGGGCGATGCATCATGTATCGAGTGAATCGAAGAGCCCCAGGAGCCACTCAAAGCTCCGACTAAAATTCCATATAGGCGGGAAGCTAGGTTAAAAATAAGCTCCGACGTTGATACCATATAAGATTCTATGAGCCAACGCTCCATCAATCAGTAACGGAGTTTGCAGTAAATTAAAAGTAGTAAATGCTATTCAACTAATTAACAGATCGGCCATTTTAGTGGTAGCTTCAATACTGGTGGGTCATTTACCTGATTTAGGAAGCGAGGATGAAAGGGGAGCCATCTCCATATAACCAGGCGGTGACATGGGTGAACTCTCCGAGACGCCGCGAGTTCCACTGCGAAGTCCAGGCGCTCCGAGCGGTGGTATGGACCCACTTATTACCATCGTAGACGACAAACTGGATGGTGGCTCCATAGGTACATAGCCATTTGCTAGGGTTCCTAAACAAAATCAACCAGGCAAGTTAGAGCACCATACTTTATATTAGAGCACCATATATATGTATATATCTTTTTTTTATTAACCACATTTTGAGAATAGCTATTGAGAATAAGCGCTGCATACATAATTATTGTGGCAATCTCTAGTCTGTTGTTGGGGTCGACAAAAGAAGAGTCTGAAGAATAACATACCATTGTTTAAAAGGTTTTTACTGGCAATAGCCTGGCATAAGCCGATCGGACTCATTGACATATACGCGTCGGTATCCACTGCTGTTGACGGAAGCGCCTTGCCCATCATCACATCTTGCACGTTATTATTATTATTATTATTATTATTGTTATTGCTGATGCTCATAACGATGCTCGAATTGTTGTTTCCACCGTTGGCTCCGTTATTGTTCAAATTCGCGCTGCTGCTGCTGCTGCCGCCGGACGGCAGCAACTGATCGTGGCTGGGCGACATCCTCATGTATTCGCTACTGGACGATGCCGAACTTGGTTGACGTGGAAGAAACTGCGATCCGCCACCACTGTGAGGACCCGGTAACGGATGGATGCCACCATGCCCGCTGCTCAACGATGAGGTGCCACCGTCTGTTAGTGTTACGGGAGATCCGAGCAGGCTACCTGTTGAGTCGAGTTGGCCAGGCGAGGTCATCGGCAGGTACTCGGACATCCCGTCGCCTCCAGTTTCTTCGACAATCGACTGTGGCTGAGAATGGGGGTTGTGTGAATTCGTACTATTACTGACATTCAAATGCAGATGGGTGTGGGTAGCTGTGGTAGCCCCATGGGAGTGGGGCTCTTCGCTACAGCTTTCTAACAATGCATGGCCATGCAGATGTCCCAGAGGTGAGACACCACCACCTGCGCCGGCGGACCAAGGCCGCCCTCCAACCTGAGTGCAATCAATTGTGTTGCACCTAGTGGGCACGGCAGGCTGCTGATCAAAAAAGGATTCGGAGCTTTGTCGCGGACGCGCCGGCATTGAATCACATCGCTCCCTTGGTATACCAAACAAGGCGCCTAAGCCGATTCCGCCTCCACCCAATGACGGCGGATGTGGATAAAAATATCCATTCTGATGGACATTATGAGGTGAGTGGCCGTGAGGAATCGTCGGAATCGTCAACGGCTTAGTCTCCGAGGTAGAGTTAGATCGCGGTCGAAGAGACTCCTCGTTTACTTTCGACGACTTCATAGCGCTGTAAGTAGAAATACGCGTAGGTACAGGAGAGATACAACAAGTACACAAAAGACGACAACAGCGATACATCATGAGACTTTAACCAATACTATGCGTTTGAAGAAAGGGGGATCAGTAAATGGAAGAAGTGACGCAGGCGAACCAGTGGAACAAATCGAGCCGTTTGTCAATGCCATATAGAGACTGGAGAGTTTTGTAGAATACGGGTAAGCCCAGATCGACGCTTTGACAAAATAGAATAGAAGTGTCTATAACGTTTACAGTAATAATGCGTTACGTCTATATGCTCATACAGCGTATAGGACGCCTATGCTCTGCTGCAATTTTCTCTAAAAGCTGAAATTACAGCAAGAGTCTATGGCAGAGAGAGATCGGCAGCCCCTTACCTTAAAATGACCTCGTGCATATTCTGAGCGATGACGGTGTCATCCGTCTGCATCCATAGCTCGCCCGCCCCTGTCACCGAGCTACGCCCAAGTTCCATAAAGAAAAAACAATCGGTGTGTCCGCAACGGCGGATTGAATTCAGGGTGAACTCGACGGTCGGCTGGCACTCTCGATCCCCACCGCGGCCTCCGCCTAGGCCCCTGTGATCGGCATTGTTACTTGCTGTCCGGTGCCTCTCAAGCCGTATAAGACTTAACGATCGTGAAGTTAGACACACACGATGGTCACCCTGAAGATTTTGCTGAGTTCCAAGACTCTTTGGTTTGACACAGACCTCCCATATGTGATCTGTATATGGAAAAGGACAGACGAACGCACGTGCATTACAAAACGTCAAAGAACGATGTAAGCCAACACAAAGCGGGAACCTATCGTAAGTAAGGATACAGCGGAGCCTTGTAACTAAACATTTCGCTATTAATTTTTATTATGAACGGATTTTTATTAGAAAAAGATAGCCTAGACCGATTATCTAGAGGAATCTTTCTAGCATTCTAGCTTTTTTTTGAAGGTTGAAACCGCTCGGATATAGATACAATACGTTACGTTAACACGGCTAGTAGGATTCGTGTACTACATTAACTAATTTTTTTAAAGAGACAAAATCAACTGACCGAAATGGGGGGACGGTCTTTGATCCGATGGCAAAATCCCCTGCTGCAATTGCAGCATTGTTGACAGCCACTCTTCGTGTTCTTCGACAGTGGCGCACTGTAACAGAAGACAGTCAGCCGAGGTATACAGCGCCACCAGCAGGCGTCCTTTAGCATCTTGCTTTCGGTTGATATTGAAACAGCTTCGCAACGCAATCGACCTGAGAGTGATATACGCGACGTAGCTCGTTAGACGTACAGTACAACACGCGTTATGACACATCTAAATAACCGTTCCAAGTAGGACTCGTACTGTACTAACAATAACTACACTAGCGCCGATGTGTTGATAAATATATTCACGCAGATGTGTGTCGTTTCCTAAAAATTTTCTGTAGGGAGGAAAAGTGATTTAAGCGTCCGAGTCAGAAGCAATACTAGTGCGATGGACCGGGCCATCTTGTTCCGACAATGAGCGTTACTTAATTTTTTGTTCATTCACGGCCGCCACTTAGACAGTGAGTAACGTACTATTAGTTATGACTATTGGCCTATCGCTGATGAATACTATGCTTCAGATTACAATTTGTTTCTGGAGGCCTCGTGTCTCTTTTATGCGAGTGTGACCCTATTGTGACGCTACCTGTCGTAGCAGCGTATGATACTGCAATTGTGTGACGGATGACGATCTGTCGTCACACAAGTGCAGATCGAGACAGACATGCCTAAAGAGCCTACATCAATCCTGCCAAAAGCTCTTTATCTAAGAGATAGCCTTAGATGAACAGGGGAGGCGGTGTGCAGGTAAGCAGTGACAAAAGTCGCGGCGACAGGGAACAGGGTTGGCACTAATTGTACTTGTCGTAGTAATAGTTAGTTATGTTTCCCGTGATTTCTTGCACTCTCGACTTCGTTTATGCTGCATAGATAAAGCACACACACACACACACACATACACACACACACTTTTGTGAATCACGAGTGCTGGTGGTGCCGATGCCAGTATCCCTGACTGATTATCAATGCGACACTGTCGTGTACGCACGAAACAAGGCCGCGAATACCAAAGGCAGCCATAACAACAAAAGGTAATAGCATGACCTTGCCTCTTGCACTACTAGTCTGATGATCTATTTGATGAGCTGATACAGCCTTGAATCAACTACTCAGTCAGTGTTTTTAGTTGTTGGGTAGTCGACGTTTAGGTTTGATAAACTCACATGACGCTTTATCTTAGACTATTCAAGACAGTGATTTTGACACGGCGATCGATATTTACGCATTACGGTAGCAATAGCTTTTTTTATAACCAATGCAGCATACGTAGGCCGTTTCATTCAACCCGTCACCCCTATCCTATTCTACACTGAAAGCTTTACTAGGCACAACAAAAAAGTGAATGAATGCAGAGTTCGTGGGTAAGACCGGTTTTCATCGTTTTGGGAAGGACAAGGCGAACATGTTTGATAACGCGTAACGCAAAATCGGTAAATTAATAGCAGGGGCTCGATTTTATGAATTGCAGCAAATGGGCTACATCAGACATCTGAATTTATGATTGACTGCTGATGCCAAAAGACATCTTTCAGGAAAAAAAAAGGAAAAAACGAAAAACATAGCATAATATAT
>NW_019214344.1:0-59446 GCF_002532875.2 Varroa jacobsoni | reverse complement strand
CTTACAGATCTGAACAATGCCTCACTCTATCAGTACATTGATTTACGCTGGTTTTTTTTTCGCCTAGACTACACATTTTACACTCTACTGAATAAATTGCTTCATTTTTTTAAAATGTTTTTCAGCGATAAACGAGCTGGGGGCCACTTGCGCTCTTCAGCTGAAAAAGCTTGACGTGTTGTGTTTGTTTATCTATGGCAGGCCGCGAAGTGGTCTTCCGATCTTCTGTTTCTGTTGTAGACGCAACTGTTGCTATTGCCGATGTAAGTTGGACACTGAAAAGTTCGCAACAATGTCTAGCATGGGAAGGCGTTTTCAGGCGAATCGGTAATCGAAAATGCTCTTACTGATAGAACCTAACAACTATAAATGGAGTTATTTTTTACTATGTGCGTTCTCTGCTACATAATACTGTAGATTATGTCGAGTATTTCCGGTTTGACACAGCTAGACACATACATTTTCGTCGTAAGGTGCCGTTGTTTGTGCAACTTCCATAGAAGCTCATTTAGTCCAAGAAGCACTGAAAGCAGGGAGAATCCAAGCCATATTCCGATGTACCCGCCCATGCACCCGAACATCTCGACGATTGACAAGGTCGGTTGGTACTCAAGTATCTGATAAGGAAACGTACCGGACGGAAGTACAAGAAATGAAACGAAGTACTATTGTACTTTGATGAAATGCTCCTATGAATCACTTTACATTAGATAGCACACAGTGACACACGGTGATGCAAGCGAATCGAAAGAACAGGCAAAAAAAAAAATAGAATATTTCTTCAAGCTTTCACCGGCGTCCCTTTCTGATTGAGCACAAACAGACGGAGAAATACTGTTACATGTATCTAGAATATGAACTATCTATTACCAAAACTATTGTATATCAGGATACTCGCTGGTAATTTACCAACTCGTCCAGCGCTTGAGGGGGTTAAGAAAAAGAAATAAGATCGTTTTTAAATCCCCACTGCTAGAAGACGAACATCTACGTTATGTCTGCGGGTATCTATAACTATGAGCTGGTTGATTGTCATTAGAGAATAATGAGTTCGGAGGCAAAGATATCATTTAATACCGAAAATCAACGCTCAGTTGTTAAAAGTGACGCATCGAACATTGATTAAAGCATTAAGTAAAAAGGCCTTCAGCAAACCAAACGTTGGCTATTGGTGCTATCACGTAGGAATTGAAGTTCGAAGGTCTTAGATTGCAAAGAAAACGAGTACACCTTTTAAGTTTCAAAGCTGCTGTTATCGCAAAACTTTTTAATTGAAACCGAGCACGGACAATGCGATTCCTGTCGGCCCAATGAGGATCCCTCAAAGCACGTATTACCAAATTGTAATGAAAACGTTGGAAACAGAAAAGTAGATTGTTCACAAACTGAGCCCAAGAGCCCAAGGTATAAACCCGTGTTTACCTTACTTTAAAAATAACTTGGGTAATTATTACCAGCAGAAAGCCCGTTTGGGGCACACCGCCCGTCGTGGATGAAGCATGAGTGAATCTGACCCCCCAGTCAAACAGAGATCAAGTAAGAGGATGGCGGTGGCAGTGCAGAGTAGATTCGGGCGTAAGCTGATGCTGATATTCATAACGTCCATGTTAAGTGTCCGTTAATACAACGGTCGCATGGCAAAGTGCGGCTATTCGAAGGCAACACTAGACAACGTCAGCTCCGCGCCTTAGTCACGGTCCGAGTTAAAGAAAACACAATCGAGCGACTACTGCAGGCCCCATATTTTCTTGATTTAGGTCTGCTTCCATCTTTTCCATTCTAAAGGAGAGAGTAGGTGCCGTGACGCTCTGAGCAATCGATAACGGGATTAGGTATGGCAATGCGAATTACAAGCAGATGTTGCGTTTACTCTAATGCATAAACGATAAAAAAAAGTATCCAATATACACCAAGGGATCATTGGTACAGGTTATATAACTTAAAAGTTACTCAAATGTTCCAGTGCGCTAAATAGCGTTGGACAATTTAACGACATGCGCCCTATCTAACGGTTGTTGTGCCTATAGAACAGACTAAAAGAGACATCTATACCTCAATTTGCTAAATACCTTTTGTGAATATGAAGCGAATTTCACGGTGTAACGGAAGGATTTACGGCTATTTTCGGACTTGTCTTCTGCAAACGATGTTAAACGTACGTCGTAGATGATCTCCCTGAAAGGCGTCGAATAAGTCAAATAAGCAAAGTAGCTAGTTGAAATGGCCTGATCGTATGGTGCCCATAGGCAGAAATAGACTGCTTCGAAAAATATATGGAAAAACATGCTTCGAGCGTAGATCTCGCCCATCGACACATTTGTGAAATACTTACTCGCACGGCGCCTCGCATTTTTTGTCACATTTGGCATAGACTCCCGGAACACTTGCAGTTGTCCGCGAACACATCTCTTTAAGTAAAAGATACCAATGCAGAGCTTAAGTCTGTGCTTTTCCAGTCTCAAGTACTAGAAAGTATAGTTATATATAGAAAGTAGAAAGGAATAATTCTATTATGTAAAAGCTATTTTGATATATCGGACGGCCAATAGACCGGCCGTCAAATGGGAACACATAAAAATAAGTTGCGTTGCCACATCTGGCACTAATATGAAACGAGTTTATGTCTACTTTGAAGTTTGAAGTCAGAGCATCACCGGCTAATTACCGTCTCGAGCCATGTCGCAAAAATGCACTCCTCCCTGAAAACGATGCGCGAATTCATTGACGGTTCGAACGCACCCGCATAGCCTCAATTCGATTTCCATGCGACACTCTTGGATACAGAGCTGAAACAGTATAAACGTCATTGAAGTCGCCGTTGCCGACTTGAGTTTGCTACGTCCGCAAGGGATCGTTTCGCAGTGAGTTACTAGGCCTACCTCTTAGTAAATACTACGTCAATACTCAGGATAGTTGGCGCTCACAATGTGCTCTTTGTCAAAGTAAAGCTAAAATTATAGCACCGTGTATGACGTCGAACATAACCTGTTGCCTTTATAAATTAGCTAAGCGTGACTAACTAATTAAGGATTTTATGCTGCACTACAGGCAAGTCTATTTGTAGAAGTATACGTTCTATAGATTTACTGTAATAGAGCAAGATGGTTTATGCCGACAGGTATGTGGGGACGCGGCGGAGGGTCAGCAGCGAACGGGCGATTCAGCCGGGAGTAGGACCACAGCTCATAAAGAGCAAACGAGAGGCTGTTGAATACGTTCGTTGCCCATTGTTTATCTACATCGTTTCTGCCTTTCTTCTCAGTCTACAGCACTTATTCCCGTGCAGCTGATTGTGGCTGTGACGTCGGGGAATGTTTTATGTTGGCTGTTATCTGCTAGTCGCCACCTGCAGGTAACCCCGTCACCCGGCCACACGCAGACAAACATGAACACAAAAAAGTGCGTTGGAACCCCTGCACTCTCGAGTTTGCACCTGCGCTCGCTCCCCGTATACTACGTACTAGGCACGACTGGCTGGCCATGGATGCCCCTGTACGTTGATGTCTTCGGCAACAGTGGCAGCGGTAGTACAGAGTGAATAGGGCCTGGCATTGTCGTCGTCGTCGTATCCCGTCTCTCATCATTACTATCGTCTCCTGGTATTCCATACAGTTTCCTTTTCTCTCGCCGTTTCGATGAACCAACCCCGCTCTCGTCGTATGGGTACGTGTTAAGCAGGCACAAAGAAGGCCAGCATCGTGCAAGCCCACACGGTCTCGTATACAAATAAACGGACAGACCGTCACAGGCCTAGACTCAGTTAGAAGGGCTCTGTTCCTTGTTCCTCACCTTTTCCTTGTTTTTTTTTCCTAGGTCGACCTCTGCCGTTGTGCTCTCACGCTCTCCTGCCTGTTTTACTCACTTGTAATGCGCTCGCTATAGCCGTTTCTGCTGCTCGATGCGCGACTAGCGCCGACCGCACATCTATCTGCACTATGCTAATAACAATAAAGCAAACGGCAATGGCGACCCACGTCACCCCATACCGAGAATGGGTCGGTTAGACATAGAGCACGCAGCAACGAGGCAGGCAACATCCCCTATTCTGCCCCGGTTGGCCCATCCCGGACTAACGTTTTGTGCAGCACAGCAAATTCATACGTCCCAGTACCTGTGTACATACATACGTTCACACATACACTTCGACTCGAAGTAGACACCATCATCGTCATCTTAGGCGACTACCTATGGACTGTAGCACCCATTGCTGTCAGGGGTAACAGAATAGTTGTCGGTGTTGGGGTAACAGGGGGAGGGGGATCGACATTCGGAGCCATACACTCGCTTCAGCCGTAGTCGGTCGTATTGTGGTTTGATTGTGTGCTCGCTATTTGTTGCAGCTCTTCACGATGTTGTGATGTTTATTGCCGTTGGATGGGAAAAAATATGATTATCACTCTCATTGAATTTCTCATATTCTGCCTCTCCTGATAACGCTCTTATACCCTCTTTGCAACCGAACAGCGGAAACAGCATGTCTGTGTACAGCAATCGTAGCGCGGACGGAAATGCCCGCCACGCGTAAAGGGTATGATGCCAACTTGCTTGCAGCCTTAGTGCTTAGCCTAAAAACAACGGGATGTCAGTCAAAGGCGGTACCCGTTGAAGTAGAAAAGGGGAGATGGCGGACTAGACAAGATCCATTGGGCCTTGTTAAAACTAATACAGATGTTTGAGTAGCTGTTACTGCTGGTTTACGTGGATAATTAACAATCACTGAACGGACAGTCATCATAAATGAAGATTTTGCAAATCTAAAGATTCTACTCCTAAAATATGTAAATATATCTAATGGATCTCACAGCTGAAGTGGATCGAGAGTAAGTAAGAGATACATTACTGCCCCTAACAAGCGATGCACACCTGCCCTAACGTTGGGCTAGACGTGGAAGAAGAAAGTGAATCTACGTTTATGGGCTTATTCGGTAGAAGTAATAAAGCATTAATGGACGAAGACATTTCGCTCAGATTTGCCTAAACGGTAATCGGCCTATGTACGGCCACGATTCTCCGACACGTGATTAGGTATTATTCTTACATATGGCCTTTTGGACCCTTTTTATTCTGACACATCAGCCAAAGAGCGATTCGAAAAACTGGCAGAGATAAATCGAGTCCCCCCTAGTGATCAAATCTTATTTCATAATGTTAAACCAAAAAATAGCGACCTTTGCAGAGGAACCTATCGTGATAATAATTAGAAAAGGCGTATGCCATAATAATCAAACATTAGTTCCTTTCGTAATGACATTACGTGATTAATGTGTTGTAGCAAACTCACATCCAGGTTGAGAAATCCATAGAAGGTGTCTTTAAAGCCTATTTTCTGGTAATCGACGCACTTGGAAGAATACGGCTTTGGTAAGCGACGAATTTTGTTTTGTGTCACGCTGATCGTGTAATCCATACCTGAAAATCCCCGAAAGCAACCACCGATACAAGCGCTACTATAGAATATAACGTGAGCTTAGAACTTATGTGTCCTGATGTATCTTGAAAGATTCAAATGGCGAAATACAGTCTTTGTATATATTGTCAACTGTTTATAATAGTTCAAGCTGCATAAAGGTCATGTGCTAATTAATCATATACGATGTATATCTAGAGGAAGACAAGTTTTGTCAAATAGTACGGATAGAGGTGCCGCTTACCAGGTTCAATCATGATTGACGAAAGCCTCTCCGGGGGCACCATTAGTGGTTCATGGATAATTAATGGCAGCGTGTCTCCCTGGCGTAGACTCCATGTCGTGTTCGGGTTCCACTGACCAGAGACAGTTAAATCTGCGAAGTGGATTATTTCCTGGTAGTTATTGAGACATGCTGGAGTAAACATTAAATAAAAAGACCTCCGTATCACTCGTATAACGAACTGCTAATCGGTAATAGTTCGTTCGTTTATTCGGTGCAGACCGAATGTAACATCTGATTTTGTCATATGTTATTTGTAGCATGCTCATAGGAAAGAAAATAGTAGATTTAGTATAAATATAATTTTTAGGGATAATGAGAATACCCAATTGAACATAATGTCAGGTAGCTCATATGTATACTGTCTAGTTCGGTGTTT
Source organism: Varroa jacobsoni (assembly GCF_002532875.2). NCBI lineage: Eukaryota > Metazoa > Arthropoda > Arachnida > Mesostigmata > Varroidae > Varroa > Varroa jacobsoni. Next base: position 53,377 of record NW_019214344.1, on the reverse strand, counting down.
GTTAGCTCACCGTAATTCCAAGGTGTCTGACACGAGCTCATTGGATGGTTAACATTGTTATTTAGTTTCCGGTACATATCGATCGTGTAGCACATCTGAGACGGTAATCGGAAGTAGGTCATCTCTATGTTCGCCTGACATTCGAAAGAATCACACGAGGACACCGACGACCTGGCCGAAGATACACACGAACGAAATTACTCTACCTAATTAAATGTCAACACATATAAATACTGAGACGTCCTTTATTATGACGCAATACGGCTCACATACGTATACGGCTCGTGTGGTGTTGCAGGGTGTACACGCCGTGTGCCAACACTTGCCATCGATGCGTGTCTATGTACTTATAAACTCATGACAAATGATACAATGAAGTCAGCTGAACGTTCACCTGCATTTTTGATCGATCGGACGATTATTTGCTCCGGACCAGGTTCTAGACGCATCCTATTTGGAAAAGCAGTACCTCGATAGCAAAGCAATTATTCTTCATTTTTATCCGTCATTGTTGTGGTATCTTTGAAGAAGACTAGAACGTTCAGTTCATCACCGTATAAACCTTATGATACGCTTGTGTTGTTTGATTCTCGCAGTGCAAGTCAATGCCCTTAACTTTACAACGTCGGATTAAACGAGTCAAAGGATCATCTTGGTACCCACACGCATTGCTTCTAGCGCCTACCATAGTCTAATCAACTGCCATACGTAACTCGCGAAAGCGCCACTCATTCCAGCACGACCATAAGCGTTTCATAGGTCCATATGTGAGCCGTCTATTTCTTTTTTGCAGCTAATAACAGTAATAGCAAAGAAAAAAACAATCCCATTTACATCGGCCGAATTTGATAGTTACAACGGCTTTACTGGCCTCGACGAGCAGGCGAGACATTTCGTTCAAAGCTTTCATTCGTCCACAGCGTATGTACGCAGGTTTTCCGCTGTTGCGTTCCTAGCTATCGGCAGTAAGCTTGTCTGGCGCCCTAGCCTCCAGATCAACAGTATGCTAGGCCCGCGTGCCAGCTGACTCAGGCCAAATAGGCTGTATTGCCGAAGACGCGGTTTTGGTTGCCTTATCTGTTCAGCAGTCCAACAACTGGTTGAGCGAATGGCACCTACTCTCGCGAAAGCGCTTCGGCCTGAAAAAGTGATCATGAAACAAATCACGACCAACGGTGGCGATCAGGAATCATCGCAGGACGACGCATAGCACCGTACACAATGAGACGGATAATGTGAGCGAAATGAAAGGAGGACCGCATTGAGGCTCAGCGAATAAGAAACAACGATGAAACGATTCAAGTTAGCACAGATTCTCGTGCGCTCCGTCGCTCAGAATCATCCTCAGTCATCGACCGCAGGATCTACCTAGCCGGCCAAGGAGACCGCACGCGGTGTCCGCCTCTGACGAGAAGGAAACATGAGTGAGGGGAAGAAGAAGAAGAACGGACCGCTCGCTATCGAGGACACTCAAGATCGTTTCCAATAATATAATTAATGTGTTCAATAAAGAATTAAGAAGTAGAAAGACACAGGGAGGAAGAGAGAGAATGCATTGAGGATCGGAACGCTGTCATCGCTATTGCTTCTAAAGTAGTGCTTACTGTGGCATTCCTATTACTATGACATGATACAATGTTTGTTTATATATATATGTACAAGTATATATTTGTTAGTAGGTAAAAACTCAAATTCAATAGGTTCTTTTATTTTTTACCCACCTCATAAAACAGTTGAGCAGCTCGGAGGGTGAGTGTGCGCTAGACAGGCGAGATTTAACGTCCCACTCAAATTTGTTATGCCCACTTGGTAGGAGTAGCTCGTTCACGTCATGACAGCTCTCACGTCGAGCCCTACAAAGACGGACCGTATCTATCCTACGGGACATATTTTACATTGTACAATGACATGCGCTTTAATACAATTTCTGTTTTTCACGATTTTCTCCGTTAGTTTAATCGAACCAGTTATTAGGATGTTACTTTGTTAGAATCTAGTCGTCCTGGGACGTAATATCTTGAACGGTGCGTTATTACTCCGACCCAATTAGAAGACAACAATTGGCTATCAAACCCTACCGAAGGCAGTCTGAAGCCAGCTAGACTTATTCATTCTAGCTATTTTTACGTACCTCTCTTATTTAAGCTATGTTTTGAACAAAAAAAAAAAGGTTTTGAACTTCCTTCAGAGTCGTGTAGTGATAAAACGAGTTATATTTTTGTCCATAGCACCAATATGCTTTTATTTTACGCTAGGAATGACTTCTTAGATCATTCATATTGATACATGCTACGTGCCATTCGGACGGACTAACGTAAGCGTAATATATCATAGATTTGTATGGTATGGAGAAAATGTGTACCCGCTGGGAACACCGTTTGGTTGGTAAATACGTTGACTGGTCTGACGTCTGTCCTTGCTGGGTTTTCTAATTTTTCACTATGGCGGAATGGCTACACCCATGAGAAACGTATCTCTCAAATGAACGTACCAATGGCTTAGGCAAATTGTTACAGCTGGAAATAGGATATTCTTGCGAACTTCTTCAATCATCGTCACCGTAAAGGGATACTCAAAGTATATAGCCACCTGTTGAGAAAATTCATTTTCATTACGCTTTAATGAAAATAATTAGCAAAAAAATGAAAGGAAAGGTCATAGAACAAGAAAATCGACGAAATTATCTTTATCTATAAATTTTAATGATTTGGAAGCAAAAAGAAAATCAATTTACATTATAACCTAAATTAGCACCGCGCCGTTACTATCGCTGGGGCCGTAAGATGGATTCATTTACCCAAAATGGGGCCCCTAGCCCGATACGGTCATGCACTACATATAACTACAATGCTTGTTCTACAATGAATAAAACGCGTATTTGATAGGAAAAATAGTCGCAGTTATACATTTATGCTCACCATTTCACCACCTTGATAAAGGAAGCCAATAGCACAAACAAGCCATACTAAACAGCGAATGATCTTGTCAGGCTTAGAAAAGCGCATTCGCATTTTAGCTGGAGGTATCACTAGCGGTAAGTAAACTAAAGAGGAATAACCGGTCGAAGCAAAGATTGCACTGACATCCAAGGGTTACTTCGCCTGACTTCAAATGAGATCCATGGTAAAGCTAGACGAGCCATCCATCGTAAGGTAACGGGCTATCGATTTCGTGTTTCGCTGAATGATTACCTCAATTAAATCATATACTTTGAGCTGTGTATTTTACAATTCAAGTCGAAATTTCAGTTCAGGCAAGGCATAGCACGACAAGGGTCCTAAATACACAAAGGCCGTATAACAGGAATAAGAGCTAACATCTGTTGAAGGCTAATGTCGAGTGCTCTTTATAGTGTAGGGAAAAATAGAAACTGACTTAAACAACACCAAATGTATCTAGTTTAAGTATATTATAGACGTCTGCGGTTTCCTTTCTGGCCTTTTTGCAAGTTTTCATAAGCTATCAACTTTTCTATGAAACTCATCGGCTCAATCCTAATTAGTAAGCATACCCAAACCTTTAAGATGACAGCTATGAAGTTTTGTCACTGGCATAGCAATGATTGATGACTTGCACGCTTAGACGCCTGAGGAAGCGTGCCTTCTTGACGTCGCAGTATGAATATACACGCCTACCTGTCGTATTGGTCCACGCCAACTTTTCCGAAATTTCTACTAACGACCTTTCTAATCCATAGCTTCTCATTGATTTCCACGAACTATTGCACTCTCTAATACAATCTCCATCCCTAGAATATGGCCACAATAAACTCAGCTAGGCTACAGCCCGAACTTCTAAAATGTATTAAAAACCGACGTAACAATTACGGGTTGCATATAGTAGCCCCCAAACCAGTTTTGAATTAAGCAAATTTTTTATTCAGCTTGCTTAGGCGTTTATTGGGAATAGAAAGTTTGTTCAAACCAGACCCATTACACGTGGGACACAGATACGTTGCACATATGTGGTATTAGTGCCATTTGACTCTATTTAGATTACCAATTTGAGCTCAAGCTGGGAAGGTACAAGCTTGGTTCGATGCGCATGGCTGATCTTTACGGGCCCGATCACACCAAAAGCCGATTGCTTCAGTTTCTTACTCTTGAATGTCGTTTACAGATAAGTACACGATCACCCCCTGCTTTACTATGATGGGACCGTATCAACGATATTGACGTCACTGTTCAATTCGCTGCAACGACGGACCGTCTGTCCAGTAGAAAATAGTTGTGGCAACCCCCTAGACTTATTCATGAGCCATTGATGTAACGATTTCGCCTATCAACTTAGCTTCCATTCACTTTGAATATAAATGGCATATTTCTTAATACACCTCTCGCTGAATCTCCCACCCCCAACTGTTCTTTTTGTTGCTGCCGACGCGATTATAACTCGAAGATTTTGGTAACATCAGCCTCCCAACAACAGACAGAATGAGGGCGTTGGATAGAGGGTGCTGTTATTGTAAGGGGGAGTTATCAAGGCAAGAATCGAACAGTAATGCTGCCGGGATTCCTCGCTGAAGATGCTTCCCGTCAAGGTTGAGCGCGCCTGTGAAAAGTTCCCAGGCGTCGGAAGCAAGAACCTGGCTTTGACGAGAGCGAGATGCTAAGGCCATCCGCTCGATTTGAGAATGCCTTCTATGGATGCAAGTACGAGTGATTGTCGCTATACTCTAAATTATCTTCACTAGCGCGATCATGTATGGCGAAGCTGTACGGAGAAAGAAGGTCGAATATTCTGTGCATACTCTCACGTAGCCGTCATGGTTGTATTACACATACGTTCTATCCAAGCGGGTCGAGTGAGTTGGGAGAAAGGTCGACCAGCTAGCTCTTTTGAGTTAGCTGGTCGACCTTTCTCTCGAAAAGTGGCAATCGCTTGGGTAAAACGCGTACCGTTCGTTCGTTTTTGCAGCTCTACCATAAAGCCTATCAACAAAAAACGAAAAACATTTGGTCTGCGGGCATCAGTGACCAAAGTATTCCTAAGAGGTAATTGCCTACAAACGTCTTAAAGTTAAAGGGTGAGGTTTAAATGAAAAGAATTATAAAAGGTATGTGAAAAAAGAGTGGGCCTACATTTTCTTGCCGTTATCGTTGAGAGAATGAGTCTAAACTCGTATATTAGTCAATGGGCCTTTTATGCTTTTTTTTTTTTTGTCTCAAAGACACTGCTGTGACTATGGCTAGAAAATTCTAATAATTTTCTATTAAATTAAGCTAAGATTATGACTTGTCTTCACTTGTAAGTTTTGCTACACAGAATAAAGTTAAATTCTGAATGGCACAAGCACCAGTGTGTCGACAAAACGGACTGGGTTCGATATGGGACAATTTCTTCGATGCTAATTTGACCGCACTGAACCCGTATAGTTAGACATAGATTTTAGTTGACAGATTATAGTAAATTCTAATTTATGATCGTGATCTTTTTCCGTGGGTCGACAATAATGCGTTACTTAAACGATACATCATGCTAATGAAGTCGTCCTATCAATAACTACTAAGTACGATACGTTGACAGAAACGACATGAGCTACAATAGCTGGAAAAATATATGTTATATAATTTTCTACGAAGTTAATTATACTCTTTGTTTGTAAATACATACCAACGTCAATTTTGCTATGTGGCTACTATATGTTCTTTACAAAATGATCATCAACTGCCCATATGTTTCCAAACTGAGTTTTGCTTCGTTCATTTTTAACGAAAGGCCGATGAGGTACACGAAAAAGTAGCCCCACACAAAGAGTATATCTGACCCTCGTGCGTCTTAGAAATCATCAAAATCTTACCTTTTTTAGATAAAAACGAAGCGTTCCACTCTCTCCTATACCCTCATTCTCCCCTGCTTGGTTGCTTGCTTGCCAATTGGAGAGTCAAACAACGTCACGACCAGCCACTGCGACTAATTTGCATTACTTGAGTTATTTTATAGTGTTTCCTGATAGGATCGAAAACAGTACTGGCAGTATTGACGCTGGAAGACCTTCGGCAGATAGTTTCTGTCGTTAGTACTGCCAGTCCCCCTCCCAAAGTTTGTTCACTTTCCAAGAAGGTTTTCGCCCTAGGGGTCTCTGCTCATGGCATCTACCTCTACGCAGAGAAGAGGGAAGTGCACTGCTTGAAACGCTTACACGCGCTCTTCAGTTGACAAGCTTTCCAATGTAGTACACTCTAATACCTGCAAAATTACAATGTTCCTTGTTTCCGAGTTGATTCACTGGGCAATGGACCTCGTGCAATACGACTTTGATGCTCAGGCATCGAAACGAAGCCTAACGTCGATAACCTGCAGCGGTTAGAAATCGACTTACCTGTGAGTTGCGTATTTACGCTGGGTCAATTACATCGCGCTAACTGCTAAGTCTGCGGCGGGCCCCGGTAATGACTTTAGTTCAGGAAGGTGGCTGAATCGACCTGCGAAACCAGGACGTTATTGGTGTTGAGCGAGCCCACTCTTTGACATCGTGCATCGTCGAAACTGGAGCCGGTTTTTTATCAGTCTGCCGAGCCTGAAGTGTTTACTTTCTGATAACAGAGAGTTTAATAGAAAGTCGTTCGGGTTTACTAAGGGCTATCCACTGTTTAGCGTTACGCTATTCCTCAACACGTGGAATATAAACGAATTATGTTTCGTAATTATGTTCCTAGTTGCGGGGTTTCGTCAAGCATAAAGTCGAATTAGTAGCGCCGTCAGTTTTGACTTTGAAATCTTCGCTTTTTTTGTGTGTCCTTGTTCGTTGTAGCGAAAACAGGCTACTGCAGTAGTTCCATTCATCACTTGGCAACTCGTCATGTAACAGGCCAAGCTCTGCCTGCTGTTTCGTATCGCATATAAAACCGTGAACGCAAATTATCCTTCGCGCCTCTCCAAAATTGTTTTGCCCATGATGATTAACGGCACTTAACTGTCATTGTGGTTCTACGATCGACTGAAATTAGCACTAATGCGAGCTCACTGAAGCCTTCGTGCAGGAATAGCATTATCTCGATGAGCTGATGATGCTGAACTCACCAGCTGTCATTTCCTTGCTTGACCGTATAATGCGAATTTATCGGTCTAACCTACGACAATAGGGGCATAGCAATCCGTATGCCTGCTCTTTTATGTGCCCGTCAATGCACGATTTGTAGCATTTATCAATACGAATTAACACCGCACCCGGTAAATGCTTCGACGCGCAAGTAGGAGAGAATTTCGACAAACAATGTTCAGAATTTTTGCATTGATCTGTGAAGTGTTGATAGGCCGATTTCTATTGCTATGGAACTTCACTCTCGTTGATCAGACAAGGTTCGTCCAAATGAAGGGTCCTGCTTCTGCTAACAGGTATTTTGTTTAAACGGATACTGTTTATTGCCTGATTCACCTACCAAGACTTGATTACGTAAAGTCAGCACGAATCTAATCCTCAATAGTTATTCCAGTTATGATAGTTCATGAATGAATACACGAATCACCCTCAATATTGTTTAGACAATAACTCTCATTCAAAGGCAATTTATATTACTTTGGATGCATATAACCAGGTTGAATAAACGACCCACCTGTCTGGCCTTGGTTGCTCTATACCCGGTTATTACTTCTACATTTTTGTATATAATCGTCTATTGATAGATACGATTCAAAACGCTTGTCGTTTTCTAAATGTAACACTACTTCCTACCATTTTAAACGGAATATTGAAGAAAAAAATCGTCTAGGCGGTGTCGACGTCGCAAAAACGACGGCCATTACTAATATGGAATCTGGAAAATCGCAGACACTGTCCAATGATTTCGATGTTTCTCCAATAGATAGGTCTTCGGTGTTTCGCAAAAGTTGAGGAACAGCGCTTCCATTAAATCGCATTGAACTCCAGCACCGTTCGTAACACACAGCTATCAGCACCCTACTTGATCGGGTAGCCGAAAGCTTAATTCGGCGGAAATAAGCCATTGACACAAAAGACAATATAGAAATTCGTCGTCTATATATCGTAGCCGTCGCATGGGGAAGATACCGTAACAGGGTTACGGGTTCGATCTGTACGTTGCGTCATTTCGTTGACCCCGAGTGTCGAGTAAATGTGTCGCTATAGGTATCTTTTTCAACTTTTTATTTGGAAGGAACCTATTCGATGCAAGTACCCGTGATCAACGGACGTTCGCCTCTCTGTTTCGAATTTTACGCCCGACATCGCCGTTAGGCATTCCATCAAAATAGCTTCCACCGCGCCCGGATTTTACCCGGATTCGAACTTACGTCTCCCACTACAGAAGCTAAGAGTGCATTTCCTGTATGAATCACACGTCTATGTGCCTGCGTCTTTTTTGCTATCTGTAGTTATTCTAACGAATATTACTTGGGGCTGTTTTTTGGGTCCATGTTTCATTTTGGGTGTATTGGTGGTATTGGGATACGGACTGCTGGCACTATGGATCGTTTTCTCTCACTAGACAGATATGTCACAACTGTCAGTATTTCACTCGTTACTAACATTTGCTACACATAACAACTGCCATAAGATGCGTGGATGAATTAGCCTGTTAAAAGTAAGATTATTCTGCAATTTTCGAAGATAGCTGTTTGCGTTTTGGCTACCAGGTTCGATTAAAATGCCATCCATCTCTGGCAGTGAGCAACACTTATCACCGTTTAAAAATTTTCAGAAATTTCCTTTTGAAACAATCTGCTGGACGCGAACGATATTTATTATCCCGCTTATTATTACTTATAAATCTAGTACTGTGCACATAAAAAATGTTGACCCATTTTAAAGTTCTAAGTTAATAAAGATTTCACTTTTTAATGTATGTATAACAATTAATTTTTTTTATATTTAAAAACTCAGAGGTAGCATGACGTTGACGTACACTTCCTCTGTTATATGTTCATCTCAATAGATAAAAAAAAACATGTAAAAGAAAAGTCTATATTGCACAACGCGTTGCTACATGCTGAATAGAATGCAAAAACCGTACATCGATGGAATACGTTTGATTAATATGTATGGGATAAATATGTTGGTAAACAGTTTCGCTCACTTCTTAACGACCGATTAGAATGTAATATAACTAGAGTAGAGTTATTACATGATAAAAGTTACAATTTTGATGTAGATATTTGTTTTCATTGTCATTGCAATACGCGTCCTGCTCTTCTAAACTGGTTTAATCGCACAGTAAGGATGCAATATATCTAATCGTTCTGCAATGAACCGGGCTTGCCACGTCTTCTACGTGACCTGGGACATACCTAATGATGCAATACTGGCCGAACTGATGAGGACACGTTGTTAGCTTCCTTGTTTGACTCTTTACGGGGTGTGATATTGCCTCAGAGAAAATGGGGAAGTATCCACAAGCGATTCTGTTCATTCCTCTATATCATGGCCGGAAAATTCGGTAGTTATGCTCGTGCGATACGCACTAAACCCCTTCGGCTCAATTGGCCCGGTTGAGGACAAACGGGGTATCCTAGGTCTCCTCTTACACCTCCGATAAGATACCCGTCAATGCATAATTTACAAAAATCGAGCTACAGGCTGTTAACGTCACTGTGGTTATCTGATTTTTACGCAAGTGCTTTCGAACAAATTGGGCAACGTTTGCTATTAGCCTTGTAAATCTCTGCAGAAGAAATGCTCCGATCCTTATTGTAAACGAGTTATATCAGGTTCATTGTTCAAACGAATGCATTGGTACATAGTATCGTTTCGTGTCATTCAACGGGAGAGGACAGTGACATTTTCAGATTTGCTATTGTGATTATCACCCTTTGAGCTACCAAAGTGGCTGGAACATTTACTGCCGTCTTCTAAATCGCTATCCAAAATTTTCTTCACAACCATAGGCTCTTCACGTGACATGAATCACCTGCGAAGAACGTACTGTTCTAGTACTCCACGATGCTGTTTCCTGCTATCAACTTTGATTAGAGACACGTAAAGGTCTTCGATATTTTTGAATCTTCCTCATAACCAGAAGATTAACTGCAAGGGCGCTCACAGTTTTGCGGGATTCATTTCTGATGTTATTCAATCCTCGTTCGCTCATTTATTAGCGGCTAAAATTTACGTTTCCTCCATAGGTGCAATGTTTTTCCACTGCCGTCAAACCTATGTCCGACGAAATCATACAACATTTCAAATTCGCACGACATTTAGTAAAATAAATAAAAATATAATTGTGAGTAAACTTGTAGATTGTATGTATTTCAAATTGATAGAGGGCTAAGTACTTAATTCTTATTTTTGGTATAACTCTTTGTCACTTCCTCGCATCACGAAGCGTCTCTTTTCCCTACGAAATTCTTTCCTCAGCTAATTTGTGTGCATGTATAAAATGGCGTGCTGTCTACTAACAGCATCTAAAAAGTGAATTCATGTCAGCGCGTACCCAAGTATATAATGATCCGTCTTTCATCTACCTGATACAAATGCATATGTCCTCGATCTGTTTCTTTCGACGATCCTACCGTCAGAGGGCCTTGTCCAACCTCAAGCAGGAAGGACTAGAAGAAGGCCTTTCGCACGGTGGCCAGTGAATGGCAGGGAAGCTACTGATGGCAAGAGGACTATGGCCGTCAAAGACTTGAAGGCGCCCCACGATAGATGGACATGCCGGGGGTGATCATGGCGTGCGTCTCGCAGATTGGCGCACCCCCAATGTGGGAGGTGAAATTTGAGACGGTACTTTGGCCGGCGGCGGGGTCGACTCATGGACGGTAACAGTGGTAGTGATGCCGACTATCGGATCGACTCGGCTCGGGTCAGCCAGCCGTCCGTCCGCCAGATGTGTGTGTACTGAGGAAAATGGGGGATGGGGTGAGACCGAGCTGCGATACCGAAAGTACGAAAGAGAGAGAGAGACAGCGAGATAGATAGATGGGAGGCAAAGGGCCGGGTAGCGCCAACTGAACGGCGGTCGGTCCACTGAGAACATGGCCAGATGTGGTCAGCTCGGCATAGAGCATCGGCGGGCGCAAGCTGTCTACAACCAAGAGCCACTAAAGAGCACCCAGCGCTACTGGCTGGGCAACGCTGGGTGCGCGGAATGAACGAGAGACGAGGAATGAGCCGCCAGTGAGAGCAACTAGCCAGCGCTAGACGGGTAACGTCGAACCTCAACCGACCAGAGGACACCGACCAAAACAACACTTCGCCTGCGCTTGATGCAACTTGTATACCACTAGCTTAGCGACGCAGCGGTCCTATCAGGGGGCAAGCCATCTCCATCACCATCCAAAGTCTGGCCGCAAGGACTCCTGCAAAACACAAAAAAAAAGCTAGAGAAAGCGTTCTCGTTCGGTTCGTTTTACCGGACGGTCATACTAACCCACTAAGCCTTTTCCGCCCAACTGCTACCCGCCTGTCTGCCCGTTAAGATTCACTCGGTGTTCTACCATCGGTTACAGCAGCAGAAGCTGCAAGCATTGCATTCCTGTAACCAATCAGTCCGGATAAGCTGTACCAAAGAGCATGACAAGCTAACGGCAACATCGATTACGTCATCCATCCAACAAATGCTCCTACAGCTGAGACGTCCGGTCTCGTCCTGAATAACCTTTCAGTCTACAGTCGGCCATCAGGTAAACAGTTGACGTAAGCACCCACCTATAATATCGTCAGAAACAGACATCAGAAGAGATAGGAGTCCAAGAAAGAAGCACGGACATATCGATGTCAACGCCATAACATCTTTCTTACGCTTTCCATGTCCAACGTGCGCTTATCACCTTGCTGTACTCTTCCGTTGCATACAGGCTGGCTGTCCTCGCTCGCTCGCTTCGACCCCTGGGAATCGCTGCTGACACAGTTACGTAAGGAGTTTCGTGTCTGGTTCACTTTACGCGAGTGAGAAGAATGGCCGTGAGATGGGTACGGAACCTATGACAGATAAGTAGATGCACGTAATGCTTATGACCGACGGTAGCATAAAACTATACGGGAGCACATTCCAACATAGAAAGACCTCTTATAGTAAAAAAGTACACCGTAGTTAACCCTTGGGGCGATGGTTGATCTAAGACGTTCGTAGCGTAGCTTAGCGGTTGGCGATCTTCAAAAGCCGCATATAGTCGACTTTATATTATTAGGATTCCTTTGACATGTGCTTTGCGTTGGCACCACCCGCTGAATAGAAGCATGTTACTGAGACGATACACTCAGAACAAAAATATACTATAGAAAAAACCTTAAATACACCTCCTTGACACAATTAATAACAGAAAATGTCATACGGCTTTGAAAATTGTTTCTTTCGAAACTAATTATAGAGATGATTTTTAATTGTAACCATTGTTGCGATAAAGCTAATCCTGAAATAATAATAAAAACGCTGAAATTGATCGGACAGTAGAAGATATTGTATGCTATTTTGCTAGGCTTTCGCAAAGACAGTTAGCTGTCTCTTCAATATAAATAGAAGGGAACAAGTGGCAGCTACCAGGATGTGCGTTAACGAGACGTAGGAATCCAACGCAAAGCTGAGCATCTCTAGAGCCCCCTTGTGGTCAAAGTAACCCCTCAACTTTTGCTACTCGTAGGTATTGTTGGAAAATGTCACTGTCATCTGAAAGGGAGAAGTTTCGTTGAGGGTATGTACAACAGCTGTTAGGCTAATAATAAGCTAAAGGCAGAGGCCGCATATCGACTATTGCAGTTAGAGCTTTACAGGCCAAGAATAATTTTACCAAATCCCTCATTTCGAGGATAATATGCATACTAAAATATTGAGTTAGATATCGCAAATAGCTAAAAGAGTCTCTCGGCCATATAATTGGATAGGTTACCAGCACAGAAACCTTGTGCTACCAATGAGCTAATATGTACGAAGCTACAAGCAGAGGCGTATTTTACTACATATAAGAGTCATTGTTAAACTCGTATTACTCAGTTGGCTGTGATGCTGTGTAGCGTACCGACGCTGCTATAAACGTATTCAGTGATTTCTATTGTAACTATAACGATTTTGTTTCAAGTTAAGTTTCAAGTTCTAAGTTTCAAGTTAAACTTTGTTTATCTATCTACAATAGTAACTCAACTTCACCGCTAGTTAACTATTGCGGCAAACAGTGGCGTATCAAACTCGTTTGTCCAGCAAACGATCAGATGCTGTTCAATGCCGGTCTTGTCAAAAGTCAACACTCGGATATCTGTACATCGGTACGAGTGTCACAAACAGCAAAAGACTCGCAGCGTGATAAAATAGTTTACTTACTTAAGTCTATGGCAGGAGACACTATATCGGAACAAATTATCTATCTAGCTCGGCATTATAGAGGCGAGGCACAGAGTTCGAGCGGCGTAAATGTCACTCGATAATAAGTTGCCTACGCAACAGCGGCTTTCAATTCGAGCATTAGAACGATCTCACTAATCCGCCGAATTACATCATGTCATGATAATTCTCGCCAGCAAATCGCCTGGTCCGCTACTTGGCGATGATAAAAGATGTTTCGACGATTTTCCAATTGTGACGACTATTGCCCTACCCTAAACCTACTGTAGTCTACTAAGGAACATATGCTGTGACCCATGAGTGACTCATACGTATAATGGCATTGGCTAGACAATATATTGCTCAACTAGTCATTGTACTTTAATCGTTATCCAATTATGTATAACTTACAGCAACAGTAATTTAGTCGCCTCACCTCAAAGAAGTCATCTTAACTATCCAGTCAAAAAAACCTAAATAAGTATACTCATTAACGCTGGTGTATGTAAATCGGTCCACGGGAAAAAAAAGACTACCACCAACATGCGGGCTCGTCCGGGATCGTCTCCTATGCTAGCCAAGTGTGACGTTGATTTTCTAATAAGTTCGTAACTATACTCGTACTATACGAGTAGCGGTAGCGTTAATGGCGGCGAAGAGACCCTCTCCGAGGGCAAGAAATCTTGTTTCTTATTGATCATCGGCTCCAAGATTGCCGCCTCAAACTTCTCGGGTCCGATCGCCATTTATTGGGACGACGGTGTTTGACGCCCTTGGTGACTAACGTGCGTCAGTGGACTAGCGAATATAGCTAGTTCGAATACGAGCTGCGCCCGGACGCCTGAATATCCTATGTTTCCTTACCATCCTTCTATGTCATGTATGTGATTGAAATATCGGTGACTTGAAGACACTCGGACTTTAAGACGCAAGTTCCCGAAATGGATACACGCTCCGAGCTCTTGAGAAAGCTCGAAGAAGCCGACATTGATGGAGCGAACACGAGTAGCGGTGTCGTGCGGGATTCGGAAATGTATGAAAAAATTAACTACATCATAGGATACGTGTTTCTCATGTTCACGTTTCAAATGGGCGCTATTTGCGGTAAGTTGACTGCACAGTGTCGACATCTATGTGTTTGATATATTTTGCATAGATAACTATTTAGTCTAAATCATTTCAACGCTATCTATGGCTGTTGAGACAAAGATTCTCCAGAATTCTGAGCGGCTTCGTACCGCTTGACGCGGTACGCATAGGCGATTCGTCACCGACAACAAAGCAGACGTCGAGATAGGATTTCATGAAGCGCTGCTCGCCGTATGTGTACAAGTGATTACTAGCCGAGTTCTAACGTAGTAATGTAGCTCTGGAGCATATGCTGCAGCTGCCAGAAAGGCAAAGAATTCAGTAAAAGACGTGCTGGATGATGGCCGGCAGCCTAAACATTTCCAAAGGTTTCGTGATGAATAGCTTCAGACACTGTCGATGAAGGGACAGTTTGTGTAGATTTAGCAGGAACTCGCTGATCAGATAGGAGTGATTCTAGAAGCGAGTTTAAATCGTTGAAGCTCTACAGGAAAGATAATACTATTTTCTGTATCGCATTGTTTACTGACACCAAGCAAGATGAGTTTTTACTAGGCCTAGGCGCAAAATATCATGAATTGGCCCGGAACAATCAGCTAAATTTTATACAACACGATATAGTCACAGAGATAAGACCTTTCGCGTTTTTCCTGTGATATAGAAAGAGCCCTATATTTGAATTTCTATAACCTTGTGAAATGATTTATACAAAACGATTAAACGGAACACATAACTTTGGCCGTACGAGGAAGCATCTTCCAGCTAAGCTGAGAACTTTAACTTCAGGTAGTTCATCGGCCAGCCTTTGCCAAAATGCCACATATTTAGATCAATAAAAAAATCCACAGACTGAAAAACGGTCCTTGGAAGACGAGGAAATCAGAAAGTAACATTTTAAAGCTAAGAAAACCATGAGCCGTCCGATAAACAGCAAAGGATCGTGATTCTTAATAGCAATTACCTCGATGATCGAGGTCTTCACGCAGTTTTCGAAAATACAGTTGACCATCAGTCAACTATATTTGTGAGAGCTATTCAGACGCACATTTATCACTATAGGATAGATTCTCCATACTATCAGGTAAAATCCATTAATTTTTCTTATACAAAACAATTGAGCCCTTTGATCGACAACTAGAACTTTATTAATTTATCATAGCTACTTAAATATACACGTATCAGACATTTCATAGTGTTTTCTCTAATAGTTGATATGTTTTAGACAAACGAAGTATTATTATGTACTTTCCGAACATCGTTCTAACTTCTAGTTCACATATACGTTCATGTCCGATATATTTACCAGGTACATTGTGGATTATTGAACGTAGTACTAACGCTGAAGACCGATTCATGGCCGCCGTCGAGTATCGTATGTCGGCCGTCACGTATTTTATAATCACCTCAATATTCACAGTATCAACCAGCCTATACCACAGTCGTTTCCCCTATAATGTCGTTATTCTGACCGTAAATCTCTCAGGCCTGGCCGTCGTTTTCTTGATCCAGGTAAGGAAAAGAATACTGATCGATCACTTTAAGGGTGTTGATTCTTTTAGATGATGCACTTCTGTAAGGTATGTCTAAACAACTTCAAATATTCTAAAACTAAAACGAGTTTTTGTTTTTCTATTGTCTTATAAACGATGTCCGATGAGCTATCCGAGATGTATATCTTATCTACTGTCAATATTCACTTAGTCACTAACTTATTCTAATAACTCTTGCATAGTTAATTTTTATCAGTTGATGATCACAGAAACCCAGGGTGCAAAGAAACGGTGACGAAGTATGATAGAATATTGTAGGAACTCTATCCTGGTTGTTCTCAGAGACTTCACATAAGTGTCGCTCGTGAAGTGAGCATCTTTCCTGCTAGCCTTCATGTGCAGTTTATAGATTTTTCGGACAAGTTTCTATCTTATTAGAATTAGTTAACAGAGAATTGTCAGTAATCCATGTACAAATGCACTTTGCTTTGTTATATCTGTCTAACCAGGTGCTAAGGTTTGGCCTGGAGCGTTCAAAACTGAGTGATATCCCAGCGGTACGCTTTGCATCCCTCTGCTGCATTTTACTTTCTGGTGTTTCATTTATGGCGCCGGTATTTTCGTCATCATTGATCGTGGGCTGTTTGCTGCGATTGCTTATCATATTTTCAACCATGATATTAACCCTGATAGGCTATCGACTCTACGAGGTAACACATTCCGTGAAGTTCACTGATTTAAGACATACATGTTTTTTACAGTCATCTAATATGAGCCTCTACAGATAACTCTGCTGACAAATCTAGAATTTATTTTAGTTTAACTTAACAGTGGACATTCTCTGAATAGTAAGGAAGTAGTCTGATTACTTCAAAACGATCGAAGGAGGCGACGCAGATTGGCAACCAGACATTTCGCGTACACGAATTCCTGGTAGTTAGCA
This sequence comes from Varroa jacobsoni, assembly GCF_002532875.2. Classification (NCBI taxonomy): domain Eukaryota; kingdom Metazoa; phylum Arthropoda; class Arachnida; order Mesostigmata; family Varroidae; genus Varroa; species Varroa jacobsoni. The sequence continues at coordinate 36,644 of NW_019214344.1, read as the reverse complement.
AACGTATAGTGCAGAAATTGCTCACTAACCACAGGAAATGAGACTTCCAGATCAGCAACCAAACACGCAGGGGGACACGCAGGGTCACGACTGTGATCATTTTGCTCACGGATGGAAACTTCAGTCTTTCATTATAGATAGATGGCTGCAGGTGTGCTAATTAAATTGATGGAATCCATCTGTATTCCAAAAAACTTTTCGATACCTCGATCAGAGTTGAATACTCACACTTTTGAAAATTAGAATGTCTGTTTCCCGCACGCCGATGACCACATATGCAAGAGAGGTGTTCCAGAAAAAATGTGGCCAAAAAAATCCCAGCTGCGCGATGTGAGCCCCTTCCCCATAAAGTTCATGTTGTGAGCCTGATGATAGGTCAGAATAGAATGATCCTGCAAAGGCTGTACCCGTTCACGGAACGGTAGTAGTTGCGGAGTAGTTCACGGCATGCGAGAAGTTGGATTAACTGAGGATAGTGTCATTCAAAATTGTTTGGCCACCGAAGTTTGGCTTGCCATCGGCATAGTACAACTTGTGCCATGTCTAATAACATTATTGAATATTACCAATGTTACTTTGCTGACTATTTTATTGTTTGTAAATATGCCGAATAAGGAAACGCTGGGTCTATTGGATGCTATTAAAGTGTGTATAGGTAAATATCTCGAAAGTATGCATGCCGTCTTCTACGGAGCTGGCACTGCCCGAACGTTGGCCAAAAGTCAAGCTGAGAAATGCTTGGCACATTATTTAATAAATTCTTCCAGGAGAAAAGTTGTGCAGCCCTAGAAATAGGTAAACAGCCCGAAGGGGCTTTTTGAGCTAACCGACATTACATTTGTTCGGGCGGAAGCAATCTCTAGATGGATGCAGGTTATAGCAAAGCCGTTTTCTATTCTGTGCGAACGTAAACGATACAAAAGGTTACTTTAATTATTGTAGGAGTTATTGGTGGCCGTTCCTACCTGTTGTTACCACCAGTGATAGCGCCGATTTTGCTTAGGGTTTTTTTAAGGATCGTTAGTGTAGACATTTCCGGACTGTAGCCTTAGAAAGGTCGCTTAGAGTGAAAAAATTATCTAAATCCAGACAAGTAGCTTTAATGAAATAGTATTTTTAATATCTCTTTTTTTTGTCTTGCCTATTTATTAACAGGAATTCAGATTTTTATCTCTGTTTCTACTTTTCTTCGTACTACTTTACGTTGTTTGGCGTTCGGAACGTCTGGCTCGCGAAAAGCACGTGCATCATGCCAAAGAGCACGGCAGTAGAGACGCATTTGGTTTGTCTATGGAGCTTCCGACAGCAATTGACGTTACTCTTCAAATCCTAGCCGGACCATTGGCTGTCTTTACCGGACTTCTCGCCATGTCGGTAACTATGCTCTTACCTCAGCACCCGTGGCTTTGAGGTCATGTTCCGCACGGCCTACCAATGGTATATATAGATACACATATATATATATATATATATATATATATATATGAAAATACCAGAAAATTAGCTTTTTAAAAAATGTAAGTAAAAAATAAAAATTTGCTTTGAACGATTGGAATACTTCTTTTATGTATGAAAAATGCTATATTTCCTGACAGTTGTAAAAAAAATCTCTCTTGCTCTTCATCAGATTTTAGAATAAGTAAAATTCATGGTTACTGTTCAAAGCGTTTCATCACTACCCACCGAAGATATGAAATCTAACTGCTGTAACGGCTATGGGTCTAACCATTTAATGGCGGCACGACTCCAGCGAAATCTATTCACCGCTCTGAACGTAGAATGTACATCTTGTCCGAACGCGATACTGGTTTTTCTAATGACATGTTTGACTCCCTTGGCTATCGAATGTTTCGGAGGCCACGGAATGACCATGGTCACAACATGGAATAAATAGCTGTCATTGCAACGGTGTTTCATCTAGAGAGAGTTCGCTGAACTGACACGCTGAATAGGATCAGACCGGGACAGTGGCGGCGTTTACGTAGAAAAATTAGACGAGCTTGCTTATCTGGTACACACCATTGGCATAGAAAACTATACCGTGTACAGCTAACTTAATGTATTTTGTTTGATGCCACTGAGTACTGCAGCTTGTATATGATGCAAAATAAATACTGATAGGGGAAAAGCAACGCCGTGTTTGGCTAAGTCGGAAAGATCGCGCAGCACGACGCCAATGGAAAAAAACTATACAAATATAAAAGTGTATATATAAGTAATATGCAGATTGTAATATGGTCGAACTAGGTACAAGCGACTGGGGGTTAACTATGCGGACTGGGTCAGTTGACTGCGAAATCACGAATAGTTTGTGTATGGACAGGCGGTCTGTCCGAAACAGCCATATCATAAGCAGACTTAGAGATCTTATTCAGGTCTTTGATAACTGAATTTAACAATCAATCAGTCATTCAAACTGTGCTATATTTGTTCATCTTTCGTAGAGACTGATCCTTGAGCCAGTCGGCAATGGTCTTCGCGTTTAGTTCAGCTGCCATAACGGTTTACAATAGTCCCTATCGTCAATGACCTTATGCACTTGCGGTGGCAGGGTCGGTCTTGTTTCTAACTCCTTCAAATGGATCTATTGTGAAGCTAAATACGGTAGCCGCAACACCGCGTAACCTAGCAGTGATCGAATACTTAACCTCGGGCGATAAATAATAATTCAAACGCGATCGTGGTAGCCAGAGAGCGTGGTCGTTGACAAGGCCAGCGAAAACAAGGCTCCCTTACCTGACCGTATTAGGAAATCCGAAAGAAACTATTGGCTAGCTAAAGCAAACACAAACCTGGGAGAATACGAACCTTGACTTATACACGAAAAAAACTATAATAACATAATTAGAATCGGCCATTCAGAGAGAACATGCATAGTTGACAATAACTATTTACACTTTAATATCCCAGTGCAGCATGACAAACTTTTTCAGCCAACAGTTATTATCTATTGACAGTAAAGGTCAGACTAAATAGGCAAGTCCTGCATTGCCGGCTCGCCTAAGAGAGTGCGATGTTTTTTTGGCGTAGAGTAACACGTTACTATTTTTGAATAATGTTGTCAGAATTCTAGATGAAGTCTTCATGCACATACTGGACAAAGCGTACGGTGTACAAATTGCTTTGCTTCGTACAACTTCTTTTTTAAACTTTGTGCTTCCATTAACCGTTAAGTTGATGACAGTTTACGTAGAGCCGCTACTGAAACGGAGATTTACCACATATCTGAGCACCCTGAACAATAGGACGATGGGTCGTTTCGCCTTTGCTTGTCAATGCAGAATCTTGCTGAAGTAAAATTTGACTGTAAAGCGGAATGTTTTGCTAACTGTGAAAAGCTAAAAGCAGACTTTTGTAAAAAAAAAGACTAGCTTTCTGGTAATAATTGATTACTAACAATTCAGGTAATTTACTTTTAAGAGGATCATAAAGCACTTTCGTGACGATGATCGGAGCGGGTCAAGATGAGCTATGATATGACATATTGTACGAACATTAGACAAATGTACCAATTCGAGTCCAGATGGTGTTCGGGAAGGTGTGCATATCATATCGGTGTTGTCTCTTTATTACATTTATCTAATGAAGCATAAACTGATCGTGTATATTTTAAAATATCTAAGTAAACATTTAAAGTATCTATAAGTAAACATTGGGAGGGAATAAGTTGAACTTTATCAATTCGGAAATTCTTAGTGAGAACTATCGATGTGGATATATCGAATGAAGCAAGTAGACATATAGATATATATGTATATATATATATATATATATATATATATATATATACATGTCTATATATATATATGTATACATGTCTATATATATATATATATATATATATACACATATAAATTCATATTTCTTCGAGGTTCAGAAAACAGAGCAAATAAAAAGCACGTTTTGGCCGTTCAGTTTCGGCTCTCGACCATAAGCAATGGAATATTCGTGTAAATATAGTTCCATACATTGGAACATTACCTAATTATATTTATTTATGCTGTCCTTATAGCGCTATGTCAAACTTCAGCTCAACGTTTGCAATTCTACAAAGGCCACGTTACTCTAGAAAACCTAAAACCCGCAGTCGACGTCACATTTCATCATTGATGTTGAAATGATTTACTGCAAGTTCTCTCTCGTGTTAGCCAAGAATCCTTTTACTTAGTCATGTTTTTCTTGATATATGGCTCTGCGGGGCTTGCTCAGACCCTCGGCGTGGTAACAAACCAAGCTGGCCTTTAAATCCCGGTTTCTCTCCGCTGTTTTGCCATGGTTACTAGCGCCGGTACACACAAATTGCCCATGTTGAGTTAGCAATGTTTGCGATGATTCGGAAATGCCGTGACCACGTCAACTACCAACAGTCAGGCTCTAGTGACGGTGTGCTTCGCCCAGCGCGTTTTCCGCTGTCGTGGCGGCTCCCGCTACCGAAGTAGCTGTAACACTCAGACTCGGCCTACATATAGTACTTACGCCGATTAGGCAACATGTCCCTTGTTGGAGGGCGGTGGCGACGGGTGTACCCAATAGCCGTGGCCAGGAACCGAGAAAACTTGCCGTTGCTTCGTAGCTTCGAGCCTTTCAACCGCCCCTTACCTTCGGCCTTTTGCGGGCTCACAACTTCACAGGTCGCGGTACATTCGGCAGAACGGGATATATGTATGAGAAAACAAGACGGACGGGTGAATGCGCGAATAAAAGAACGACTGAGAAGCAAAGCGGCCATTTTGTACCATCGGAGAAGTTGCTGGGTGAGATGTGTAGCTCTAGGGAAGGGAGCCGGCAACGAATAGGAAAAAAGACAGAGCTACGAGGTGAGACGATCTCTGTGAACTCGCGAAGGTAGATAGCGACAAGAGCAAAGAAGGGGGCTAAAGTTGCAAGGCTGACTAGTTGGAAAGCAGCTAGCTGCCTGTTGGCTGGGGTCGACCGAGTGAAGCAGAGAGCAAGTCGCCACGGGTAACCAAGCCTTTCTGTTGTTACGGGCAACAGAAGCAGAACCAGTGGTTGCTACTGCTCCTTTCAAGAGGTGGGAGGGGGTGCGGGGCGCATGTGTTCGTCTGCTAGTCGCTGGGTCTGGTGGTGACGATAGTTGTGGTGGCGGGTTATGCTGATGGCATCATTCTGTTAGCCCTGTACTAGTCTTGGCGTGGCAGCCATAGTCTTTCTTTGCGGTAAGGCTTGGTAGGTGGGTAGATAAAGCTTAGGGCGGAGAAGGCAGTGAAGGAGGCTAAGGAGAGGTAAAGGAAAAGAAAGAAAGATGGAATGCCGTGCTTCCTAGCTTAGCCGATCGAGGGCAGATGGTGACGCCCAATCGAGATGTTAGGGAAACAGGATGTTAGGATGGGACAGAGAGTGCGAAACGGGGAAGTGGGCTGGGTTCGGGGGGTAATGATCGTGGGAAATGTGCCACTGACCCCGGCTAGGTTAGCAACGTTGCCTTCAGCGTTTGCCCCTTGCCACTGCTACTGCTGATACGAATCCCAGATCCAGAAGACCACCAGCAATCAACCGAATCCACTGCAAGCAAATGAAGACTCCGAACGGCTATAGCGCTATACGATCATGCCATCGCTGTCGATACCTTTTAAGCGGAATAATACAATTTACATTAAGTAACTACAGTTCAAAAGTTAAACTGCAAGTAGGTTTAAAGGAATGAATTAGAATTCTATTGTAAGTTTATCCTGTCGTTGAATTCTCAAGTGATATACATGTCGATAGTAATAGCTCTTATTGATTAAAACAAGAGGCAGAGCCCTTAGGTAGACAACGCCAGCTACTGACGCAGCTAGCAGCTAAAACTACGGACGCTTTAATGTGTCATACACGTATCTATAAAGATTACCGTCCTACCGTTTCTAGTATATGTTTGTCATAATTAATCATATGCGTGATCCTCAGTAGCGACTGAAGGTAGGCGGCAACAGCCAGCAAGTTCTAAGAAGATATGAATGATAGATAGCAATGTAAATGAGTTCATCTATTCAAAATATAAACGAAGATAAATAAAAAGGCAGGCGAGGATCCTTCTAGAACATTATATGCATACTCTTTCTAAACTATAGGTAGCCATAAAGAGGTTACTTTGATGAGCAGTACTCAACGCGTTCTCTCACACCAATCTACGACTTGCAAAACCCTTCCCCGTTTCCCGTACCTATACATTCATTTCTTTGCAGATTCTATGGTTGCATTCAATGTGATAATGACAGCGGCAAAGAAATCTACATCCACGAAAATGTTCTTTTTGCTGCCGTACATCTGTACACGATACTTATGGTACAGGTAGAATTTCGCTTGTACTGCTATTATTTCTATGGAAATCACGGCCGCCAACTAGATTTTTCAGTAAAATACTATTTAACTAATGATGCGCTAGGCGTCAAATTTGAGAGATTCAGAGATAGAAGATGTCGCCTTATTTCGTCTCAATGTCTCTCATATCCGCATGTGTTTGTCTCTGTTGCTCACAAGTGCGGTGTTTATTGACACTTTGCTTAGGTCTGTCTTTACTGCCTCTTTCCTGTATTTATCCGTTGGTTGGCTTCGGTTCGTCGCCCTGCCAAGCACCACCCCCTGCATCAAAGCCTGCTGCTGCTGCCCCTCAGGGAATATAGCTATCACTCCCACGGCTCACTGAGGTTGCGGAAATCCGCTTGCTCTTGTTCACTTCAGTGCACTTTCGTCAACCAACCTACAAAGGACGAGTGTCCGATCCAGGATAGGACTACCTGTCTGTGTTGCCTTTGATGTTCAGCAGCGGGCGTCGCCACAGGATATTTCCGCGATACTTTTGCAAGCTTGCTTTGACATTGCGGTAGACAGAGGATGGCCTGCATGGAACGAATCTTGTGGTAGGTGGAAAGCGTGACACAAGTTCGTTCGCTAGAGTTGTCAATAATTGATGTTGCTGCTATTCGTCATGTGTCAGTTGGCTCAGATGTCGGACCTTGGGGCAGGCGTCCTAAATACACTGGGGACATTTAGGACGGCCTGCCAATTGCCGGACTTGTTGGTATCTCGCGCTCAAATTTCGACACGAAATTCCCTTTCTACTTTCGTAGGCTACCAGAAACGACGGATATGATGGTCAAATCAATTGTGCTTCCATCAATGACGCCTCAGAAACGTTTCTGGTTCAAGTGGTTTAGTTTTAGAGCAGTTTTTAACATTTTTTTTTCTACCAAAGCTATTTTCTTTTAAATTTCAAAAGTAGATTTAGAAAAAAAAATATTAAATTACAAACCACTCTACTTTCCCACTCACGGATCTAATATCGAATTAAACATTTTTGACGTTCACCTATCTTTAATGAGTAACCGAATACCGCGCCGTAAATTATCATCGATCGATAAAGGAGCTTCACGTTTGCAACGCTAGGGGCGTTCGCTTTAACCTTCGCATAGCTGTTCCATATTAATTACCTTACAATATGGCATCCATGAAATGCGCCTTAATCGGAGCCTCAAAATACAAGAACGTTTTTAGTGCCGTTTCGACTTGTCAGCAGTCCGAACTCTAGGCACGACGAGGCTATATCGAGCGAATAGGCAGACAAAATGACTCTGTCTCTAATCTCTGTTTAATTGTCTTCCATTTGTATTTGTCTAAAACTCTCGGTACTGTTAACGCGCACGATACGTTGAATTAAGTTAAGAATACATGTTTGTATTTGTTCAAACGTATTTAATCAAAGAACGAAACTAGTATCATCCTAAGCCTTTTTTTGATCTCGAGATCTATGTGCCCTTCCGAATCGGTTCGCTTACCACTAAATCTGGCTAGCTTTGCCCTTTCAAAATAACAATAAATGCCCATAGCTCCCGAACATACAAAAATAAAATGGCGATTACATCTCACTGTCACCAGTAGCTTATCAGTTTATTTAATATCGTTATTATCAATGTAACAACACGAAAAACTTTATTAAATATATTGATAAGATAGATCGTAATTATCAGCTCTTCTAGTCGTATGCGTAGTAGAGAATACAATATGTTAGCAAACACATTCGGAAATAACAAAACACTTTTGTCCAGTCATACAACATAGACGATAACAGTATTATATCACCGTTACACAGAAGATGAATACAATTGCGTTTCTATTACAACTAGCATTTCAGTTTTCTATTTAAATATATATATATATATATATATATATATATATATATGTATATATATATATATAGGTAGGGAACCGCTGAGTGATACAGACAAAGTTAACTGGTTGCCTTCAAGGTCGATAACATCAACGAAGTCACCTTCACTTGAGCTCTTACCGCTAACTCATGCGTAAAACCGGTTGTGCATAATCTACGTTTGGCATACTTCATAGATTTAGCTTCTTTTTACAGGGAAACGATTTGTCATAGACCTTGTCAAAATCCCAGATTGCTCCTGACCCTTTCTTGTGTCATCCAAAATCAAGAAGAGAAATATTTCAACTAAGCAAAATTCCACACAATTTTGAAGTGGATCATATGAGGCTCATGACGAATGAAACTCTAAATCACGTATAGCTGGTCGGATATCGAATATTGGTGATATTCGCTCGACTGGAACCTATCTTCTAGGAACGCTTGCTAAGGGATGCTCACACGAAACCTAGGATGATGCACCGGATGAACGTTCTCGGTGCGTTTCATATAAACAATCGATCCGGACGAGAACAGGCATCCAATTCTTTGTCTCTAACGTATTTTGCTAAATGCAGGCAGTGCTTGCTCTGACAAATAATTAAAAATAGCACAAAGCTGATTAGATTGTGATACTCGAGTTAGCTCAAACTATTACAGTGCAATAAACCATACGCCAAACGGCCATAGTGCACATTTGACAATTCATGATCCATTTACACCAAATTAAATAGTTGGTAACACTGATCGAGATCGCGAAGCGACTGGGCTGTACGCTCAAATGCCGACGTACGCAGCGAACAACTTGCTTACCACCGATTTCGAGTTGCCCTTGGGTTTCGTTCCTGGCGGAGGCAAAAGTTTTTTGCAGACAGGATTCGTGTCGTAACCTTGGCACATGATGTCGATAAGGTTAGACGATGCCATACGCACCAATATGTGACCATATTGGACAGCCTTCTCGCCACAGCGCCCTGCAACCGCACCCGTCAAACAGTTTTGATAACGCATATAAGTACAGCACGCGGTCGAGATTCGATCTTGAAATTTGGCCTCTTCAATTTTCTCAAAACCTGTCCGCGCATCCTGAAGACACTTCTTACCCTCGGGCATAGCGCGAGCGATGCATGGGGCATGCTTCAGATAGTCATTGCGAAGCCGGTCGCCACGTTTACAGAATTTCGAGCTCAGCTCCTTGGCGCCTTCGATGCCAAAGTTTAACAGCTCACGATGCAGGGGCGTCATGCATTTTCTCGTGTAATTGAAGAAGCACTCCTTAGCGTCCTCGAATAGGTTACAGTACCGATCGATTTCGTGTTCCGTTGTGGCAACTTTGTTGAACGCGACCGAAGACACGGCGCAAATGTCGAGTTCGCGTAAATGACATGACTGGGTGTTAGCTTCACTCGTAAATAGGGTCAGCGCAATGAGTGTGCACGTCGAAAAGCTGAACACCTTTGTATACATGTTCTGTAATGGCTGATATGCCTAATTGTTTCAATTCGTAATGTACTGCTCTAGCACAATCTATCTCATGCAGTGGGCGTTTGGGCCAGGGATGCTTTGAACTTAGCTTATATAGATAGCTACGGGCAGTAGTTGGGATGGGCGAGGGATCTGACGACGTGGGGTGGTTGCCTAACGTTGTACTACTGCCTCAGAAGAGAACTGAATAACAGCAGGCTGATTAGACCCAGCCGCACACACAGTGAATACCGTATGCATAGGAGACCTGTGGCTGCGAGGGCGTCACAGCATCATCGTAAGCCGCTGCGTTCCCATCGGGGGCTCCCCCTGGAACCACAGCCACTATTACAGCTGTCGCTGCTGATACCTCTTCCAGTACACAAACATTGTAAAACGAAGATGATGCTGCATATCGTCACTTGTTGTTGTCCTGTTAAGTCCTGTCGAGATATATTTGCGGCGCTTTGTCCATAGATAGACTAGATGGTCAGTGGCCTTTGTCAGCCCTTAGTCGTGATGATCAGGGGGTGATGTTGATGATGTTAGTAATGGTAAGGGCGGTGACGGCGACGTCATCATTAACGACCGTCGCAGCAGCGGAGGTACCAACGGACAGGATTGCAAGCGACAGCGTCTACTGTTCATCGTCTTATCAACCATACCTTTGCAGAGGTACCCAGTAATACTGTTATCATAACACAATATGTAATTTCATAATGTGCGCGAAATTTCCCGACCTCATATCGCCAATGCGGCTCAGAATCGTAAACCAGCACTGCCCAATATTCAACTATGGCATTTTGGAAATGTAAACATCGTCCAGACATTATTGCCCACCTCGGTCTGCCCTTCCACCTACAACAGCGCTGGTAAAGCGTTGACGTCAATGAAAAACAACCTCTTCGTTGAGCTATTGCTTATTTACCGCAGTGAGACATCCCGTTGCGTTGTTCTTTTATATATATATAATAACGGCTCGACTGTCACCCATCGTATTGTTTACTAATCTAGATTCGAGGGCTGGTTGCCACCGGGACGCTATTGTCAGCGTCGTTGTTTGTCTGCATGTCAGTCCGACGGACCGTCCATAACCGACATGCCGGTACTTTGTTTCACTGCCAGTACAATATGGCGACGGCGTTGACAGTAATAATGCTTCCCGCAAAGCATCGAGGAGTGAGTCACAGCACGATTAAGACACGAGAGATATTAACCTGGCTATCTTGTCAACGGCTCACGATTTTGACTTTTGTACTTTACTTACGATACCTATAGAATATAGTTCGGCCTGTGATATTTTTTGAGCCATAGCTTCGCTGCCTTTTTTGGTAACGACTTTTTCACAATTCTACGAGTTTTAGTAGCAAACATAGAATTGTTATCGTATTATTTTAATGTCTATGACAGTTAGCTGGTGCGAACGTTTAGTATATCATTTGAAATATCACTACATTTGCATCTGATACAGAGGCGATCAGCTCAAGTTTAAAAAAATCTCTATTATGATTGAATACGTCAGTTTAGACTTTGTGGCTGATTCCGTCTATTTCAATGAGCAGTTAGGGCAAGGCCGTAAAAATAATACTGGTTTAACATAAATAAAAAATGATTGTGCTACAAATACATTTAACAAAGCTTTTACAATTAACGCGCTAGGTATACGGTATTACCAAGATATGGTAAGGAAATTTGATATTTTGTTCAGCCATATATCTAAGTATAAACTGAAACAACCATGTATTGAAAGTCTTACATACTACGAGATTATATCCATAGATCTTATACAAGTATGATATATACAAAGAGCTAATAGACAAGTACGAGAGAAGTTATACCTCCTAAGATATAACACTGGCTGCATTCAGCCTTGGCAACGTTAATTGCATTATCTAGAAGATTCGGTTGACCGAAAGCCTTTCTTGTCAAACACCTCAATTTCATTAACCCATTCATCTGGCATTTCTATTAAAAAGGCTAACGTACATGATTTGACCTCTTTACAGGAAGGTGTAGCTACCTTCAATGTGAATGCAGAATTGACGAGTAAGGTAGTTTGATTGGGATAAAGAATAGCCAAATTTAAGAATTAACACATTGAACTAGTTATACTAAAGGCATAAGTTTGGCTCGCCCGTCGGATGAACACATCATTTCAGAGTCTTGTTTATTAGATCTCTAGGCAATGCCTGTACAGTGTCATAAAGTTGAGATGTCTATCACTTGTCAAGCCGGTACTTTTCACCAATGAAAACATTACGAATAAGAAGCGCATCCAGATGGTACCCACAGGGGCGATTTTAGTAGGTGACAAATCTTGACCCCCATGTCGTTCCATACCATACCGAACATCGCTGTTTGCAAGCACAAGAGCCTCGGTTCGTTCGGACAAAGGCGCCGTTGAATTCGCGGGAAAAACCCTATGACGCAATGGCAGCAAATAAACTGTTACATTTGACGTTGTCCGCGAATGAATGTTATCCAGCGTTGTTGGAGGCCAATGATATCTTTAAGTCTACGTCGTTCGCGAAAATATAACGATGACGACGTCTGAGAAGAAGAAGAAGAAGAAGAAGATATCATGATTTATCACCGCCATCAGCAGCTAAATCTTCAACATCAAAAGTACGAGTATTATTGAAGAATAACTTTTCTCTGCTACTGCCTCGATGACAGCGATATCGCAGCGGGGGCTCTGCATTGGCAAGAGGGTGCCAAGAAGGTGATGAAGATACTGGTCACTCTAACTACAAGGCTGGGCGTCGATTGCTGCTACTATTGCGAAGAAGACTAGCACAAATGAAACAAGAATCATTAAACTGGTCGCACATAAGGGCGGCCTCCCACCCGTCATGCATTGGCCACATCGCTTAGCTTATGGATCAAGTATGTTTACGTGGATGACAATAACTACAGCTTGGACAGTATACGTTTTCAGAAGGAAGTTATAAGGAATCATTGCCTCAAACTATAATACGTATTCGTTCAGTGACACTGAAGCATTCAGGAGAATGACAGCGTAGGAGGTCTAGCAATTAACATAGACTCATTGTTTCGGTGAAATCTATGGAGGCACAGGATTGACAGCAAGATGTTTGCAGTCGACGATTTTTCTCTCGTTCCCTCTCACCTTCCGTGATCATCTCAGAAGGGTTGATGCCCGTGACATAGCTTAACAGAGACAGTTGACAAAGTGCCGCATCGAATTTTTGCAAACCTGAAGAACTTTTCACTCTTTTTTTATGACGAGACGCATACTGGAACAATAAGGAGTTAATTAACGTCGCCCTGCCAGGATGGCCGTGATGACCCCGCTAACAAATTAGATACTAGTTAATGAAGTTAGACAGGATGAAGGACATTTGAGAAAAATGTTTTAGGAGTAGTTTATCTAGGAATAGGTTAACCAATTTAAAAAAAAAACAATCTGAAACATTCTATTAAAGGCCATTTGGGCAACTAAGTTTGCGCGGACCTTAGAACCGGTATAAGGAAATTATACCTTGTTTCAGCCAATCGTGGATATTTACAAATAGTCATTGATGCTTGTCTTTGTCATTGTTCGGCTTTTCTTCCACGGGGCTGTAAATAGATACAAAAGAAATAATATCGATGGTTGCTGTCGCTTTGACTTCATTAATTAGAAACACCAGAAGGCCAGATTGTGTGATGGACAATTCTATCAGATAACGAATTGAGAAATAGTTGACACTGTAATCAAAGGACTTCCAGATTATCCGTGGCGTCTTTCAAGTAAACTCAATAAGCAGGAGGTAAAAAGCTGTTAATATCAAATAACATGTGTTCTCTGCTTATGGCCTCAAAGCTACAATGGCTATCGGATAGTCGCAATCGTGAGTCTCAAACAATTAGGTAATATTATATAATGTTAGAATTTAATAGCCAGATTTCAAGAAGTTTGAGAAAGATCTCTATATATTTGCATCTAAATTGATATTCACTAACTCGCAGATAGAATAGGTCGTCCCATTTCAATCATGGGAAGACGTCGCATAATTGATTTGAAGTAAAAATGAGGAACCTTAATCCTAAATGAAAATCAACGTCTTTTATGGAGCCGCCTGTAAGTGGTATTACAAGGCCTAATTTCTTTCAATAGCAGAAGTTATGCGAATCGTACGGACGCCCGGGGGCTTGATTGTTACGAATGAATAGGATAAAATTATGAATGAGCGAACGAAAAAAAAAACCGTTTTCTGAAGCGCCTACGGCTGTTAGAATTTTCTGAGATAGGTTCACCTTCCAGAAAGCTTCGTTGTCTAACGCGCCAAACGCGCTAAATGCCAGGTGCCAGTTATATTGTCCTATTCTAGTTCTAAATTGGATAGGCTACTAGAGCTATCCCTGCGAAGGAACATCAGAGTATCATTGATTTCGATTATTAATGAACATTCATGAACGTTCATTGACAAATAGACAATTCATTATTAAGGCAATTTAAAATTGCTCATTCTAACCTTGCCTAGAGTACCGTTGAATTGATATGCAGACACAACCCTAGACATCTCTAGATATATATTCTATTTTCGATCAAACAGCTAATTTTTTTTTGCAGCATTAGGAACTCCATTGCCACGCCGTAATGTAATAACAAATTACATCATTATTTTTACACGTGATGCTTTGCTTAACCCACTTCACCCCTTGAGAGAGCTGTCCGATAAATATGGATACGGTGACCATACAATGCACAGCCGCCATCAAGATACAGATGCGGACGCCAACAACACTATACACTGACCACATACAGGCACCTTCACCCAACGCTCACGACGACAATGAAAGATAAAATCGCGTCAGGGCAGCAACAGCGACTAGGTGACGATGGAGACGCGACAGATTTCACCCTTTTAACCCTGAAACGCGTCTCGCTCCAATAGACGCGCATTGTTAGTCGCTTGACTCCGGTAATAAATTATTTTGGCAATTGCCACCAAGAACAATGAACCTGGTAAAAGTGATATCCAATCCGCAACTGGTCGCGAGGTGTCGCTCCATTTAACGAAACGAAAAAGAACAAAAGAGTCCAACAGTCGTACATTATTTGGACATGAAACGATGCAGTCATTTTTACGGTTAAAGGTGGTCTACGACGTTATCTCGCTCAATGAGACTCGCTGTTATAACAGAAAATAACAATAATTATAGATACGTACGCTGGCATCGCTCGGTGAGGTATAAATAGTTAGCCACGTACCCTTGAATTATAAATGTGCTATATATAGACGGCTACGGTGACAAACTAAGCAGACAGTCTACCGGATACTTCACAAAGGTGAGACGAAAGTTCATACTATACTTTTATTAGTCGGATTAGGAGCATTGTATACCGGGACAAGCTGGCGGTACCTGCAGTGAATGCCACATTCGTGTGATACGGTTTTTTTTTAACTAGAAGTTACCGACGTGCCATGAATATTAAAACATTAATATAAGTAAGGCAGGTTATGCATATTGTGGTTCTCAATAAAAGCAATAGATTTTTCACTCAGAAGTTTACGCGATCATTATACGAAAGCAATTTTTCAGCAACGAATTTCAGAACATGAAGCGGAACAAGATTTGCGGTACCTACGGGGTTTCTTCATTTCACTTGAGTGATATATGCGTTTGAATGTATAGCTACACAGACAGACGCAACATGAACGTACAGATTTAGGCATGAACAACATTGCTCTTGTGCACATCCGTAGAGGAATTGTTCGGTATATCTAGGTGGTGGTAGAAATAGCCTAAAAGATCTCAGATTAACTTGTTTAATTTTAAGAAGTGCCTTAAGTAAGTCTGATAATGATTCTTCATTGTTATCCATTCTGTTAGAACATTTTTTACAAATTCGTTTTCTCAGAAGTTAGTCATATGCACTAGACTGTAGACCGACCAAATCACGGAAAGTTTCTTCATGACAGATACTTTAATAAATAGAAATATGATTTGATGAGTGAATGAATTCACATCTGTTTGCCCGCCAGCTCGAAGTCGGCATGATACAAAATGCAACCAACATCACTTTCATACCACCATATGGAAAATGTACGAAAGACAGCTAGATACATCTTCCGTAGATAGGGTAATCCTCCCGACGATCTATGCTTAGACACCAAAAGTTGCGTAACGGTAGCCCTCACACGCACCTTGATTGAAGATGCCGGCGTCCACACAACGCGACTGAATGAAAAGTCATCGCTT
The DNA here is from genome assembly GCF_002532875.2 of Varroa jacobsoni. Classification (NCBI taxonomy): domain Eukaryota; kingdom Metazoa; phylum Arthropoda; class Arachnida; order Mesostigmata; family Varroidae; genus Varroa; species Varroa jacobsoni. Next base: position 20,827 of record NW_019214344.1, on the reverse strand, counting down.
AGACTATACGCGATGTAGCGGGCTTTCAACAGCTTTGCTATATGTTATCGTGCTGTTTTATTATAATAAGGCTTACCTAGTTGAAGTGTTGGCATATCGAGCGTTTCCATTGGAAAACGCTAAATAACATTCTATAGAAACGATCAATAGCACAACTGTCCCCAACAGCCAAGTAGTAGCGTCATCCTGATATACCGGGTCTGATGTGTAATAGCACAGATTCAATTGGCGAGTGAAGCTATTGAGCACATTTTCCAAATTTTTCTAAATAAAAAGTCGTATTAATACCAGTGAAGCTATCCTTTTGAGCGATTCTTGTATTTCATCTACGAAAATAGTTATTATTGCTTTGTTAATATTAGCAATCCCATGTGCGAGAACACACACACACACACACACACACACACACACACACGCACGCCCGCGCGCAGCACATACTGGATATTTCGAAATTGTGCTTATTTAGATGCTCCTATGTAGCTTCATTTTTTGCCTTTCTACATGAATTAATTCAGTTTTGCCTTTTTCTTTTTTTTTTTTTTTGTTAAAGTCAAATTCAGTAACACAGATCAGCAAATCAAAGTAGATACAGATTCCTGAAGTGTTATAGATTGAAGTAGATAAAAAAGAGCCTCAAGATCAAGATATTCATTTCGGGCTTTCGTAATAGGTTTTACAACCTTTGTTACTTATTTGGTTATCAATTACAGTTTTGATTGCTTACGCCTCGAAAGGTTTATCATTGGCATATTTGTAACTGCTGAAGTCTAGCGAAAAACACCGATGATGCCTCTATAAATACTATCAATTTCTTATGTTGTCAGACAATATGAACATAAAGCCAAGACACTAACTTGGAAGGGCAAGCGACCACTCTACCGATTCGAATTTTGCCAAACCCTCGGAAACCATCGTATTGCACAATAACACGGACGTCATAGATATAATTAAATTTTAATAATGAAATGCAATTACCACAAATCTATGAAATATAGGCGACTTGTCATATGCTGACCATCATGATTTGAAACAAATCACCATGAGTTGTTCATCGCGAGTGAATTATCTCTATGTTTCGAGTTTTCCCTCTGGTATCGTCGTTAGGCGTCCGTCAAACGGCTAGCTCCGAGGAAGCGAATCATCTGTGTTAATGTAGTATGTTGATTGCATTTTTAGAGACTGATCATAACATTGTTAGCAATAAGCATAACTAGCACAGCGAGCTGTTGGTGAACTTATTTGAGCTTCAACAAAAACAATATTCGATTACTGCTGTGCAGTTAGGTGATTAATAGGGTTTATTAGAGCTACGAGTATATAGTAATTGGAAGTTGAAGACAAATGCGCAGCATTTATAGAAATTAAGCCACAATGTACCGTACTAATTTAACTAAACTCAGTAAAGCCAAAATGCCAAGATAGTTTATCGGAGCGAACCCAAACGCTAGCGATTGCCCGAACCGTAGTTGGTGATTATGATTTTAATATCTCAGATAGTATCGCACTAGTTTGCCGTTAAGGCAACAGACGTGACGGTACCCTATGCCGCACAGGTGTTGTTAAGTAGGCAGTCAGAGCGGAGTGAGCTGAATAAACGGGCAACGTCGCAAGGAGGTCACGTTCGAGTCGATCAGATGGTTTATGACGACTAACACACGCTACGCCAACAAAGTGTATCTACAGAAACGTCAAATAGCTAGACTAAAGCGGAGTTGGAGAAGGCGTCCGTTTCGCTTAGCTGTGATTGCAAAAGAAACCTGTGAAAAACGAACACGTTACCTTTGGAGTTATGTGTTTTTGATAGAAACAAGATGCCAGCTACTTCGAGGCGGCAGCTTTTGAACAAGCGAACGCACCTCAAGTTGTGCAAACTGGTGGTATAGTACAAACAGCGGCAAGAGGATATGGACGGAGGGGCAGGTAAACCTAAGCCACTGAGCAAAAGCATTTGATTCTTCTTCTGTACTGATAATGGCAGTTGTGTGTGCGCCTTTGCGGCCTACAGTAAGTGCGCGTCAGAGTGCCTAAGGCGAAGAACCCTGTACAGTGTGTATGCCTTAGGTTAATATGGTCAAAAAATATGCCACTAGTGTCGGACTCAATTTCAACAGGACATAGAAAACAATTGTTGTGATTCGCTGCATATTTGCACGTCCGACCAAAGTGGTTTTTCAGAAGTTGCTCGACGAGCGGTGGGCTGGATACACCGGTCGGTCGGTTATTGCCATAAGCGATCTGAGCAAGCACATTTCGTACACGGAGATACTACACGTCACCGATCGCAACGCATTAACCTATAAATATAACATGGACATGTTGTGTCGACGTATGAATACGATTCTCACACAGGCGGTTCGCTGGTAGTCGGATGCGCATAGAGGGATTCTTTGAGATACGTTGATTGGCTATTGTATGGACTCAATAGACTTAACGGCATGTTGCTCAAGGAGACTACATTTGATCCGCATCGCCATTTTATGCTCGACTATGTCCGACCAATGTGTGAATGCAAGCACAGCTGGTATGGTACCATCGATAAGCGACAATAGCGGAAAGAACAATTCAACATTTTGCCAAGGTCAAGCTGGACAGCCGATATACGAATGTTGTGATGTTGATCAGAGGTAAGCTTAGTGTGCAGGGTTTTATCGCACATCTCTACTCAGTCTCGATAGCTGCATCGTTGGAGCTTGGGAATAAAATGTTTAGCATAACACTTGGTGCTGATCTAAGGGGTCCATCTTGGGCGACGACATCGCCATTATTATCAGCATGAAGACACTGTAGAACAAGAAGAAAAATTGCTGCCATAGCAGTACCATAATGACGATACTGTCTTCATTGTAGACGCGTTCTCGTCAGATACGATGAGCATGCAAGGCGACTATAACTATTATCGGTTATCGAAAGCATGGATTTGTCACAGCCGTCAGCAACAACATCAGCATGGCCATCAACGGCAGAACGTTCTGCCTATCAAGGTAAGGGTAAGCAATTGATGCGACGACGCTGTCCCGCAACAACAGAAGAGTTGACACCAGCAGACCTGACGGGACCATCATGGCCCCGCGACACAAAGCGAATAGCATTCAAGAGACGCTACTTAGACGCCGAAGGTAGCATAAATGATTGTCCCATATACAGACTAGCAAATAAACTATTTGCTTGTTCGAAGCTATATTCGAAATCTTCGTGTTCTCTCTTAAAATTTAAACAGTTTCGAAGAGTCATACAATAAAATTTAAAAAAAAAAAACTTAGTTTTTTACACTAAAGGCACTTGATTTTTTTAAATATTTTTGCCTTGCAACTTCAACGTTTGTCAGTCGTCAGAAAAAAAAATCCCTCTAACGTATCGCAGACATTTTTACACACTTTGGTTTTTTCCATGTGGATCTACAACACAGTGCAAATTTCTTATTCTCAATGGAAACTGACGTAATTACTTAGTTGTCGCGAGCGTACGGTCTTTTAATCGTTTGTAGATTGTTACTAAATTTGTTCTATATAAATTGTTTTTTTTTGACAAAAATATATGTACAACCCTTTTCCATTCAACTTTACTTACAGTGCCACCTGTCGTGAGGTAAGCGCTTGACCTCGCGGTTACGCGACTTGATGAGCTGTTTCACTTGAATCTACACGCAGTCTTTCAGAAGTGATTGACTCTAGTTTTTAAGCAAGTTTTTTGCGTCTCGGAGTCTACTATTATTATAATAATATATACTAAGAACTTAATTTACCCTTAAATAATTATATTCGGCGCTAGCACCAAAAAAGTCGAAGTATTATTTCCATTTCGCACAAAGCACTAATATATAAGAAGCCGCTCTGAAATACTTAGACTAAATATTGGATATTTTTATTGGTCAGTTATCGCAGAAAATACGAATGAATGATGATTTGTAATAATAAACCTCAGAGTATGTCTAACTTGTCAATAGCTCAGCTAATTTACCAATTTCCACTAGCATTTTCATGTATATATAAGGAGTACTAGGCAAAGATGCCTCGATTCAAACTTTTATTACGATGGCATAAAGTTATGGCACTCCTTGCATTTAGCAGGTATCCAACGGATGAAAAACTTTATATAATGCATACCCAGTGTCATTACTCAATAAAAGAGAGATTTTTATCTGGACGTTAGGTGCGACAAAGCTCATAGCTTCAGGCTTGTGTTCATGTCAGCATTTGTGTCTGAACAGAGGTGGTAGTTCGAAAGGGATACGAAAACAACATACTGAGGGAGAATGTTATACTGGCAAAATCTCTTAAGAACCTTTAATTTTTGGGCTCTTTGGCATGCAACTTCTATTGATAAGCCTTCGATGATTTTGAAAAGCCACGGTATAAACGTTCTTGATTTCGTAGCTACCTTCCCTCTAAGTTATTTCGCTGTGTTTGTGGTAATAAAAACATTTTTTACCTTTTCAAGGAGACATTTCTTTCCTCCTGATTAGAGTGAGTTTCAGGTTATTCTCGTATTCACGTTTTTCAACTTCCGTCTACTTCAGAAAACTGCACGTCAACATATTTGTGAATTGCTCACTAAGCAGTTAGTGTTTTTTGCGAGAAGAACTTCCGTCATATTGTTTTGTGCGCTTATCCAGATTTGAACACATGACTTATGCAAAACTGGTTTATGGTCACAGCTTCGCTACTTCCAGGAACATTGCTGGGATTTGAAGTAATGAAATCCTTGAAGTATAACCAGGTAGCACGACATCGCGGCTATAGGGAGGATCCTATTTTTATCCTTAACCACAGGAATACGGTATAAGCTATGACATTTATACATTATACATATATAAGCTATAAGTATAAGCATAAAGTTCTAGGAAATTCAACAATAAGATGCAAATTTGGGTGTTTGAACAGCTTCATATTCTAGACTACAAGCTTAAAATATTTCGATCTCAAAAGTCACAAAAGAAGGAAGCGGGCCACGTAGCAAAAATGCAGGTATTTGATTCAGTTTATTTCTAACAGATAATACTTTTTGTTAAACATTATATATGTGTTATGTGCCACTCAGATTGAATGAAAGCTTATTCACTAAACTTTCGTTAAAATCGTCATGGCTTATTAATACTTAATGGAACATGTGCCCTTGCTGAGCTCTAATTTGGCGGACTTGGTGACAATACAATGCATGTTACAGCGTTAAATAATTAAAATCACGCAGCAAAACAAATTGAGTAGAATTGTGTCGCTGGCGAGACCTGAAGCAGCGAAACGTACTCGAGAAGACGCAGAAAGGAACAAACATAAATCCTTTCCACAATTATCAAAAAAATTTGTTCTGATATATATGTTTTTTGTTGACATATAGGCTATCAATCGAGTCTATAATCACAGAAAATAAAAAAAAATATATGTATAAATACATAAGCGATAAGTCTACCTTTTTTGTAACTTCGTTTCTATTGTACACGAATCTGTTATCTAAACATTAGGTTACTACTATAGCCATTTTGATTAACTGTGACATGGCAGCACCGCTACTGCTTTGAACAGCTTTATCTGGGGTCTGCGGTTAAAACTATGAAGAAGCAAAAATACTTACAGGAGAAAAATACCGAAAATAAACACATAATTGCCAAATTTGTCGAGCGTTCTTTGTGGGAGCCTTACCCTTAAGCTTGCCATAACGCCAACGCTAGGTTCCAACACGGTTGTCAATCGAGCCACTGTTGCCTGAGTATCATAGTATCACATTATTCAAACTTGAGTTCCACGTAACATTATGATGACGATCGCACGCAAGGACTAAAATGATTATTTATAAACATATCGTAGGATATAGCACTACAATGTATGAGCTTCCTCCGTATTGTTTTTGCAGCACTGTTTCTTGGCTTTCCTTCTTCATTAATCGAATTCTCGATAGAAATCTTACACGGAGCAGCCAAAGATGAAACTCGAGTTTTTTTATTTTTTAAATTGACTTTTTTTTAAAAGTCAATGCTACACGGTGTGAGAGAGAATAAGTCAATTTAATTATACCAAACTTTGTACAAATACTCTAAATGACACAGAAAATTGTCTTCATTGGATGTTGTGTTGTCCGTGAAAGCTTTTCGCACAACTTGATTTTATTTCCAATTTATAGTCAATAATAGTAATATCATTCCTCAAAACGAGCTACAATGCAACAACTGCCTCACCCAGTATTCATGATCTACATATATACATTATTGGCTATTTTTTACATCATACTCAATCTACACACACTTTACACTCAAGGCATGGACTGTTTTTGAATGGTCAATTCAGTATGTGTCATATGACTTGGACGTATAATATGTAATTGTGTCAATTACGTGCCGTACTTAATTTTTCTATGACCCGTCAAGTTATTTATACTAAATGTGCTATAATTTCATGAATACTAAGAACACTTGTGACGTTCTTAAGAGACTTCCTATATAGGGCGTGCACAGGCAATGAACTTCGGTCTTCATTATAAAAATATAATGAGCCGCTAGAAAAGCGGTCCTTCACAAGATCTCTTGCAAGCCTTCCGCAGGTCCTTGTCTTTTCCTTGTTTTGATATATCGGTACAAACTAGGCTGCTCGATTCGAATCACTTCCAGAGTTCGGATCCTTTGCGCCTTATCTTTTGTGATTGGGTACCATACCTGCGTTCGTTCTTTGACTTTGGCAATCATCTCATCGTCAACAATATTATCATTCGTCTCTTCCAGCCACAGAAGAATACCGCACACTCGGTTGATAAGAGACACACCTATAAAAGATAGACTCAACAAGGTTATTAGAAAGAAAAGGCAACCAAATACTTACAATCAACTCTATACTGTCTAATATAAAATATAATAAATTCTACAAAGACGTTAGATAGCATAATTCGGTGTGCTTTTCATATCATTAATACAGTGCTATTTGTTATACCTGTAGCCTTTGCGACAAGGACTCCACAAGCCTCAGTAGGCACGCGAACTCCCTGTTTCTGCAGATCTTCGAAGAAACCAACCAAGTCGAGCTGTCGTTCATAGTCATTCGTCTCCTCAGCAATATGTAATGCCTCGTTAAGGAGAGCCTGGACTATGATATCTCTTTGTGATGCGCAACATAAAAGACAGTTTTTATAAACACTTGCGAAGCATGGAAGGATATCCCTGAGGGCACTCGGTGCCAGCTTATATATTTGTCCCAAGAGAGATATCTGAAAGTCCACGATAGAATGCAATTTTTATTTTGTTAATATCCGCCCTCACACAATTTTATATAAAAATATAAAATTCTATATGGAAATATCTAACACCTTTTGTGATACAACGCTCGTAATATAATCTCCTAAGGCACTTACGCGCAAGGCACAGAATTCCATAAAATGTAATGCCAAAAAGAATCTTGAAGGATCGAGTATTCAATGATAGGTATTTCCACTGTTTGAAATTCAGTTAACAGGTATAAGAATAATCATCCTTTGTGTAGTCTAACATTGTCTATGTTGAACAAAAATGAACAGAATACCTTTCACAGACAGAGGCAATTTTCAATGGCTTTTAACCTAAAAATACGACAAAGATAACAAACGTGTCACTAGCGAAACTCTAAGGTGAATCCTCACTAGTCCTACAGCTGGCACGGGATTAACCCTGCATTACCTCATTAGATACCACGATACTATATATGCTGTCTGAACCATGTGGCGTGATTTACAGAACCCAAAAAACAATGTCAGTCTTCAAACTGCGTACTCGTGTTTTCCTTTTTTCCACCATATGAGATACGAAAAACGCTTTTAAGATGGGTGAATTTAGTCAATATAAAATGCACCAGGACACCAGCAACTGTGATGTTTTTAGTCGCTTATGATTTCACGATTCAGTGCTAGCTGGATGAGGACTATCCCATCTCAACAGTTTGGCTTTCTGTTAGACCCAGCTCGTCCTTAATGATTTTGTTATTGAAATTAGGGGCGTTATTAAGAAAATCTTTAAGTATGCTGCTTGTAATTCCGTAACTGCCAGTGATAGTTCATACTTCCTCAACTGTTTGAAAGGTCCTGCTAGGGTGATAAAATATGCAGGGCTAAATGCGATTCTTTGTAAGTCACTACCTAGGAGTACTTTCTGCATTTAATCCCAAGTGTTTGGCACTAGAAAAAATATACTTGTTGCGATTTTGGCTCTGTAATTACACGCGCTTTTTTTATTTCATCAAGCGTACTTACCGCCTCTAGCAGTTCTTTTGATTTGACTTTTTGGAGATCTACGTTTGCGAGAAACAACAGCGCCATCCCATAGCAGCTTTTCGAATTGTCTGTCGCTAAACCGTTCTTCATGGCTTCATGAAGTAGAGGTACAATCACAGACAATGCTTCGGGCGGACAATAGCCAATCCGTTGAGATGTTTCCACCAAAGGGCGCGCATGCGTTTCCAGAAATTCCCGATTTTTGGTGAAAACTGAATGTAAAATCAACTTTACCTAGGAACGAGAACAATGAACTTATATGGAACATCTGAACATTACGCAGTACAGTTTTCTAAGCGCAGACGAAATGAATGCATTATAAGGCCAGAAGTTACGGGTACATAATGAAAATTAAATTGCTAAGAAAGGCCAAATGTCGTCTATTGCATAACAGAGTGGTGTTGTAAGTTAAAACAGTATTATAACCCTTTGCCATTGCAAAGTGGACGTATAGAAGTAAGATAAATATCCGATCCTAGGAAACGGTAAGTTCTATAATCACAATTGTCTAATGCTACTCGAAGACTACTAGGTTATCAAACACAAAACGATCGTGAAACATTGAAAAATCGGCCGATTCATGCAATAGATTAGTTTTACAAACCAGTTTTTTTTTTATTTAACACTCTCTAAAGTCAGACACGAGACCGCCGTGAAAAGCAACCCCTGTAACAAACCTGTTTGACACAACTTGAGTTCTCAGCATCTATGCGATTCACATTGTCCAACAAATCTTCGATACTAGTAAAAGCGCAGCCTGCAGCCTTTAAGGCAAGTGATACCTTCTCGCGATCTGGTGGCATTGTACACGTCCTCCGAAAAATGGCGAACTCATTCGCAGTCTAGGAATAAAAAGCAAACAAATTACGCAAGGCATCAGAATCCATATTGTGTTGGAAGCTCACGGAGTGATCTGAAGGAACGAAGCCGCCTGCATTCGTACATTCGGGTGGGTATATATGAATCTAGTCGTAGGCGCAATTCGACACGTTTTCAATCTGATTATAATCTAAAGACCCTGCCAGTTTTGCACTGGTTTTAGCCTTTGTTTACTCTGTTTTACATTAACCTGTGGCTTGCTTTCGACAGTCTGTTCTTTGCCCACGTTTTTTTCCCACTGAATTTAAAATAGACACCTTTTTCCAGTTGTCGTCAGTAATAGAATTTGCTTTATTCGGATTATTTTAATTGCTACAAGAATCAGCTTCTACAAATTGGTAGCAAAGAGTGAACTGAACTTGGCGACAGCAAAGTGCAAGTAAGACGCGCTTACTTCCACAGCAACTTCACACTGGCACTATACTCAAGCTTGGCTCACTTTGGATAAAGCGACAAAAATGACTAACAAACAATAAATATAGTGCCCGTTGAGAGCCTCAAACACTCCGACTCACCTTAAGAGTCTTTTTGAGTTAATTCATCTAGGAGTCAATGAAAATTATTATTATTATTATTATTATTATCGTATAATGGGGTTAAGTCCATCAAAACTATTTCGCTGAGAATTAAATTGATGTTTCATTATCATGACCGAAGCTCTGCCTACGTTTCAGTCCAGTTTCAAATCAGACTTGGCCTTACGATAAGCTCCTGTAGAAGATGAAGACTGCTTTCCTCCAGAACGCTGCTGATTAGCAGTTCAAGATCTTCTTTGGCCAACGGATCGATAAGTGCTCGTCGGAGCGATCTGCAGATGGACATTATCAACGAATCTACTAATTTCGTTGAATCGCCTCGAGCCAAACAGCGCATTAATGCCACAAGCGCACTCGTACTGGTCTGTAACCAAGAAAGGCATATGTAAGGAGGCTGAAGAATGAATAGGTCTAAGCGAATAATAGAATAAGAATAGCAACAAGCAGCAGAACCAAAAGATGTCGGCTTTGCTTAAATATAGTTAAATGACTTTTAATCAATCACTTAATTGCATGGCTTTCTTCTATCTATTATCATTTTGTGCGTAATTAGGAAAAAATACTAGAGGCCTGCTCTGAGAGGGGCCCTTAGCTGCACCAAACAAATAACCTTAGAAGATTATGTACCTATTGATTGTACTTCCGAAATCGTTGTAGAAAGCTATTTTTAATCATATGTTGCTTGGTGAGTGAAGTACAGTCCCAACATATTCAAGAGAAATTTAACGTGTAGGTGAACTAAAAAAAAAGGACGAACCATTTTCTCAGTTTGACCTGACAAAAAGCTTCAAGAAAATAGCTTAGTCTATAAATAAGCAACTATCTAACCTTTGCCGAAGAGATGCACAACCGGTGAATAAAGTACACGTACATGTCGTAGAAATTCGCATTGCCGAATTCTACTTCTGCAATTATTGATTCCAGAACCCGGAGCAACGCCTTGTCATGGTCGCTCATATGCAGCCCATCGATTCGAGCGAGAAGGGTTTCGAGCTCAACTTTCGAAAATGGGGCTACGTTCTCTGACGTACCGACGGATCTAAATGATGATCTGATCGACAAATCAATTTCACTATTTTCCAACTCATCGATTGTCACATTGGGCGGAGCCGAACTCTTCGAATCATGTAACAACTGAACAATCACACAAACGCAGGTTAAGACAATGCTGTTCAAGTGGGAACGAATCTGATTATACAAGCGCCAGTCAAACGGAAGGCAAAAATCACAAGTAATTAGTAAGATAAATCGATCTAATATGCTAATACTGACAGCATATAATGCTATTTGAAGTATTTATCGAGATAAAAATTTTGCTATATAAGAAAAAAGGATTTCCTCTACCTCTCAATAGATAATAAAAACAGATCCCACCTGAACTGCTGTCGACCGAATCTTACAGTAACTGTTAACTCACATCCGACACTATAGTATAACTATTTTTGACCCCTCTTTGGTGGCAGACATTGTGCAGTGATACCTCTAAAAGGCATCCTGTCAGTCGATCTCTGCACAGACTTCACACGAAACCTCGTCGAAAAAACTATTGTGGAATCTTTAGGCGCTTTTTTTGAAAAATATTTTCTACTGCACATATATCTATTGTTTTGACCCTATGTATTTCATAATTAAGAAAGCCATTAAAACTCCGGAACGGGGTTCGATACTCCCTAATTTTCTGGCAATCATAGTTGCTGAAAAAAAAAAATAAGAGAAAGTAAGAGACAGTTTATTATAGAATCTGAATAATCACCTACACTGCATTCTGAATTGACGAAGTTCGTGCGTAGACCCAGTTCCATCTTTTTCTTTGTAGAAGCATCCTGCCGATTCTTTTTTCGTCGACCCATTTCGGACAGAACAAACTGATGAAAGAGTTCAGTATAGCGCTGAACCCGCTATACTACGATCGTCCAAAAACAACGGTCACAAAATAAACATTAGCACAAATGTCAATAGCGACCGCCAACAGCTTAGCTCGTCACTCATTAAACATCGGGAAAGAAGGAGCACACCGTTTGTTCGCCCGCCAATTTTACCCTTCCATATTATAAACTAAATCAGCACAATCAATAAAAACAGTCATGACAGGGAGTCCTTTAGGCTTCATCGTCGTCATCCTGCCACTTATGACACAATGACAAGAAGACAAGCAGGCCAACAATAAACGCGTGAGCAAGCGCGTTTCCAGACTCGAATTGTGTGGCGGATTTGAATTTATGCATTTTAAGTTCTAGAACTCTTCGACTTACTGTATAAGTGATTCATCGTCATTAACCCTTTGCAATCTGCTTCAGTACTTCACCCGCCTACAAAAGTATATATACCTATATGAGCACTATATGAAATTAAGTCGTTGCTTAAAGGACACCCTTTACGCGTTGTCCGTCTGTTTGTTTACTGTCTGGAATGGCCGTGAGAGCAGACGGTATCTAGGGGGTGGCACAGTGCTTTTGACCACCCTGTTACTCATATCGCTGTTCGTTCTATTGAGTCGAGCAGCTTCCATCTGCTACAACCTTCGCTGCCGCGGCGAGAAGATCGGGAGAGGGTCGGCGCACGCCCTTTCCCCCGAGACATGTGTGCCAAGATGGCGGCCAGGTATTGCAGAGCAGCAGCGGAGGACTGCAGAGTGCCCCTGTGGGGTGGGTGGTGATAGCGCCGTGATGTGAGCGCCTTAGCCAGTCTGTCATCGGCTGCTGCATTATGTTGAGTTACGTTTGGTTCCGTAGTGAAGGAGGGACAGCAACGGGCACCTTTAACATTGAAATCGGTCAGAGTGGTTCTTTGCTTATCATTCAATATGAAGCTATTATTTGATTGTGAAATGCAATTTTAATTGGTGATGTCTCCGTGTGGATGTCTCGATGATTAGAAAACATTGTATTCGTGTGTGTACTACTAGTAAATGCTCTGCAGTCCAGCCACAACTGGGGCTGCTGCTGCTGCTGCTGTTATTGCTTAGCGCAAAAGGAGAGTGCGAATATTGTGATAGATTAACAACAAAGCCCAGCGTTGATTGCTACTACGGCAATTGCCGCCGCTGTTACTATCCAGTCTACTTACCAGCAGGTTACAGCAAATACCGTTGCTGCCGTCGTCGCCGCCGTCGCCGCCGTCGCCTATTATTACCACTGGCAGTAGGACAAGCGGGTACTGCTCGGCCGGGCGCCGTTGCCATCGAATGGGTTCAGCCATTGAGCCATTTAACGATGCGTTGTTAGCGCTAATGAACGAAGGCTTGTGGGAGCATTATTGTACCGGAGTGTTCTTGCAATCATCGTTATCACTATCATCACCAGAAGGAGAAGAAGATGCAATCAGTGGCCGTAGTCGAAGCCGACATCCGACACTGACAGAAGACGCTGGCAGCGTTCTTCAGTAACGCTAATCTGCCCAAGAGTGGAGAACAAAATAAGTGAGAAGTGTCTATCCAAGGGAGTGGATCTGACCGCGTGAGTGTGGGCGTGTGTGTGTGTGTGTGTGCGGGTGTACATTTTTCTACGGCATTGTGCATCGTATGAGTGTTGCCGTATCATCTTTCTCCTAGATTTTTTGTGAGAAAGAACAGTTCAGTTGGCTGCCCAGCAAAAGAAGGGAAAAGAGGCAACAAAAAAACGCAAATAGCTTATACCGGCTCCTGCTATTTCTTGGCTCATTGTACTCTGTCCTAGCACGACCTCTTCGTAACAAGCGGTTGATGTATGTGAGCGCGGTCGTCATCATTCGCGCGCTGAGTGCTGTCCTTCCTCCGACCTTTATAAAACGTCTGTCAAATATCGACGAAGTAGAGTACACGCGGCCTCGGAGTATGGAATCGTACTGGAAACGCTGGCAGTAAGCGACGGGCCTTCGCGTGCGCCCCAGCTGCTATCACATTTCTGACTGGTATCAATAAAAGTAAACCTTCTGTCGCTGCTGGCCGTTGCGTCCTGCCTCTTTTTTTTCATTTCGATACTCTTATTGATACCGTTACTGCGGGCGTGGCTGTAATAGCGATACAGGTGGTAATAGCGAATGCCTCGAATGAATACGACTTGGCCAGCACCGCTTTTGGCCGTAGTAGTTGTGGTAAGCATTACCATTAGCGATTAGATCGCTCCCGCCGCTATTGCTTCAGCAAAAACAACGTGACAACAACGGCAGCAGCTACGATCAACTCACGTTACTGTTAGAACTGCGGAGTCTACGTGAACTGTTGTTACCGTTTTTGTCAGTATTCTCTCGCACCAATTTGGCGCCGACTTCGATTTCTGCCCACAACTGGCAGCAGCAGCAGCAGCAGCAGCAGCAGCAGAAACAACAAGAGCAAGTGATCGTTGTTACTGTCATCCCTCTGGTGGTTGTCAAACGTGTCTACCCCTCGTAGCGGCCCTCTAACACATGAATAGGGCAAGGCGGATGGGGGTGTAAGTTTATTTATTAGGCAGGCATTGAATCATAGTCATTGCCTGCGCCTTAGTATAGCTATTAGCATAATGTCGTTGTTATAGCTCTTTACGTTCTGCTAACACCGCTTGGAGCGATTAGAAAATGCAATTTAATTCTAAACAGTAACTACAATGGTAGAAACGACGAAGTGCAAGAAAAGTCAATCATCGAAAACAAGGACATAAGACACCTTAAAATCTACATGTCCTGTCAACGAGAGCAAGATTTCCAGTTACGGATACAGCTATAAGGTCATCGTCAATCGAAAAAACGATATACTATTTTTATTACTGCATCTAGGCTCTACACATTTTTCTATACGACAATAACAATACTGCTAAGTAATCTGCGATGCCGCTCCTCTCGTTGGCGTCACTCGAAAAATGAAAATGGCGATTTTTTTTGCTGCCGCTGTCCCAGCTTATTGATGTGGCTGCTAGAATTCGCGCACTCGACTCTTGTTTTGATCTGCGACAGCCACGACGCCAGCGGCCTCAATCTGTTTCGAATTAACTAGCAGCCAGTCGACGTAGGCGCAAACGGAATCGGAGATCGCGCTGAAGAACGTCTTCATCTGTCAAGATACGTATGACGAACATTAGTAGTGACTGGATACAGCAAGCAAGCAACAGGGCAAAAGCAAAAAACGAACCAGGAAAAGACAGACACGAAAGGTCGCGTTGAACGGCTCGGATTGAAAACGTTATGATGATGGCAATGACAACGGTAACGAACGATCTCCGAAAATTCTGACTGAGCCCTTTGAGAGAAAAACCATCGACAACATACGAAGGCAGGCGTATTTTTATTAATAGGCACCAACAAATGCAGCAGCAGCAGCACCGCTATCATCAAATATAGCAAAACTGTAGCCCGGCCCGGCCCTAGTCGACAGTGTAGTCAAGTAGTCAATCGCAGGATCAGTAATTAGTGCAGTGGGCAAGTGAAATCTATTGTTTTCCGTACATCAGTAAGTCGCGTATCATTGTGGCTGTGTGTGTAACTGAAAGCAGTAAAAATGTGTGACAAAGTGAAGGTCGCGGTCAGGGTGCGGCCTCTCAACAGGCGAGGTAAGTGGACAACCCAACGAAACGATCGATCGTTCGTTTTCATACGTATGTGTAACTTAATCAATATAAATAGTACGCGATCAAATCACGCGTCAAATGGAAAGGTGAAAGTGCGACACTGACAGAAATAGACAGACAGAAAGTTAAAGGACGACACGACACGATGTACTCCAGCTGTTATCATGTACCTGGTACAGTGCGATGATGCTTACATAAATATGTATATACTCATGTTAGTGGTAGAGGGACTTGCATTAAAGTCGTCTTGTCTACGTCCTAACAAAAATTGGTCGTATCGCTAACACCGTGCTGGAGAGGTGAACCGAAGTGGGCTCCTTTATTTAGAAATCGAGCTGCCGGACAAATGGGGCTAATTCGAAAGACGTTGTCATGCTTTACAGATCTCAACTAGCAAGATAATACTTTTCGTCTAGTAAAAAGGCAGGACGATCAGATGACTCAGCATCGATTCCCAATGAAAGTATCTACACTGTACCATAACACCATTGAAAAGCAACGAGACTATCTACGCGGCGTTCTACAATACCCAACTCGATTACTTGAATAGTAATGAAACCGGTGATTCACACAGTTTTAGACCAGATCTTTATCGGATTGTTTGTTGTCGCTGGCATTTTTCTCGCTAGCAGTATTTGCATTAACAAATGCAGAACAGTTAATCAGTTAGAGAGCGAGAGAGAGAGAGAGATAAACCAAACAAATTGCCGTCTTTTTCTATTCGACACAGCAGCGTCATATCTGAAGTTATCTATTAGTATTTGTTTGAAGCACTCGTCCCGTCGACTCCAGTGGCTCGACAGCTGTAACGCGGCGCTAGCTTTTCGAATGCCCTTGGAAACAGCGGCTCACGGCGGTACGGCGGCTCTCCTGCTGCCGCCTGTTCGTCCGCCAATTTCGTCTGTCAGGCCTGCTTGGACCTGGGGCAACAGACTACAAGCGATTGCGGTCGACGACGAACAAACGGGGCGAATATGGAAGGTTGTTTGATGAATGTTGAATCTTGCGCGGTGGCAACGGCAACTGTGCTAGTGGTCGCCATAGAAGCGACAGCGGCACCCGCAACATAGCACTCCGCGCGGTGCAGAGGAGAACTAGCTTTTATATATATGTCACTACCGTAGATATATCTACACTAGTGATCTTCGAAGTAGCCGTTCGACTACGGCCACAGGAGCGGTGGAGGCGTGATAGTGCCTTATGCGTGTAAGTTTTGTGGGATGTCTAGGCAAACTGTTCATCGCCTATTCATCCTCTTTTCCTTCATACCCAGTATACGACGCGCGCGGGATCTCGACAGGACCCGATCAGTTTTCGCAGCGGATTGCTTCTACGCATATATGTATAGGCGTATAACGTCGTCTCCACGATGAACTTGAGAGTTGGAAGCTGGATCAGTTGTAGAAAATATTGCGCAATTTTGTAATTACTGTCAGCTCCTCGAATCGTATCCAAGTCTGTTGCTGTTTAAGGTACCTACCTCCAGAAAACGAAATGGAGACAACCTTATATTGACAGCCATCAAACCGGATCGATTTGACGTCGTTTTTTGCTGACCATATAAGGTTAACAGGAGTTGCTTTCGAGGATCTTGATGGACACCATTATGGTTGTCTGGCTTGATATAGAACTTGATATGGTATGGAACGAGTAGATTTTCTATACGCACCCTCCGGATGCTAAGCGATTGCGCTGAACTATAGAAAAATACACATATATCTTTAGGAAATGTTAATGGTTAATAATAGAACGAGTAACACGTATATTTTGATAATCAATTCCCGTTAATATTACTAGCATTATAATGACGGCTGCGTCGGTTCTACAGAAATTTGAAGAGGGATTCGTACGGCTATTCCGTGGCGTCGCTGGGTCACATGCCGGATAAGGTACTGCGAAACAAGAAGTGCAAACTGATACATCAATGCGAAGTATGCTGGGCATCGTGTTAGTTTGAAAAGATCGTTTCGTATCTATTCTGATTAGAAGAAGTCATTTCCTGGAGAGAGAGTACATCGTACGATTATCCGTTGCACGGTCACTTTGCGTTGGCGGCGAACAGGCCAGGGACGCCCTTGTCAGGCCAGGCATTCGCTAGAAAGCGTTGACTACTTGGAATCGTCCAGATCTCTTAAATAGTCAGACGTCTATATAGAAATTGTGATGATTAGTATGTTAAAGAAACCATGTTATCTTTGAGCTGCATGGGCACCAGCTATAACTCATAATTTAATTTACATTGCTCCTCAATCATCGTGAAAACTATGCCACGCTCTTTTAGAGAATCCAGTGCATTTGCTGGATGACTGAATGCCGCCCGAGTACTTGAAAATTATGACGGACAAATTATGTTTGTTTATAACGTTAGGGCGGTTAGGCGCGATAAATTCGTCCAATTACGTCAAATTAACTTAAACCTTCACCAAAGTGTCGCTGGTAAACTGGCCAGGCTGAACTGCACGCTTCCTATTGCATCATTATGTATAGATAGTCACTATAAAGAATAGCTGGACTGATATGAAAATTGTAGTTACGTTCGCCTCAACTCGCGTTTTCGTGTATTGCGGACGGTGATTAAAGGTGCACTATTTGAATACACAGGTGTCGTTAAGGTGGCAAGAAGGACAGAGGGGATAGAAAAAAGGAAGAAAAAAGTAGACTGTGTGGGAGGCCCGCGATTTCACTTTGTGCCGCCCCTTCCGTTTTTTTCCCTAAGTGCCCAGATAATTGTAGAAAAGAGAGCTGAACATTTACTGGCCCTGCCTCAGTTCAATCTTTCTCGAGCTCGCCACACTGGCCATGTCCAATAGAATTGCGAGGTTTAAAGGGCGTACGCATACACACAAGCCTAGAAATACGCAGGTCGGCAGTAGGCCCATGGCTAGGGACTATTTTTCCAAGTGTGTCTGGATTGGAATACGTACAAATATAATTTCGCGGTGGATTCATTGCGATAACGAGTCAACAGCATCGAGTCCGCTAATACTGGTCAGTTATTAGACATCACCCAAACGTGTTGTAGCGTTATTGATAGCGTTTCACGGCTAGCGTATGGGAACTTACTTTCCCACAGCTTCGTTCGTGTTTTGGACTTGTCTTGAAAGGAGCGCATAAACTAACAATCGCCTTAAGTTCACCTTGGAATCATCACTGCTAGTCTCGTTCCAAGAAAATGGGCGTCAGTTAACTAATAACTATGGTAATTTCAGTTGTTCAAAAATAGCGTTTCAACTTAGAGTATTGAATGTTTGAATTATATATGTAATATAATAGAAAATATTATAAAAATAATATAACAACAAAATATAAAACATTGCTTTATTTGGATATTTCAAAGACCCAGCAGATCTTTTTGTTGAAGTACCTGGTTATTGTGATAATTACGCAATTGATTTACGTGTTGTTTGCGTGGTAACCTGCCAATCGGGCTGCTAAATGCGTTTCCGATAGAATTAACTCTTAAGATGTCTATTGCTTAAGCAATTGTTGCCGGCACTACCATTTTAATTACGATAACTCGTTGTATACGTTATATTTTCTGGATACTTTGATACAATGGCTTTTGAGCCTTTTTTCTTATTACGGTTCGTGACCCGAAGGACGAAACGAAACGGAAAATTTTGACGTAGTTATGAAATTATTTACATAGTTTCGGTTAAAGTCGTTGTTGCTGCCATTACTGTGTTTAGATTGTTGGCAGAATGAGAGCTATGCCAGTTACGTATTCGTTAATCTGGAATGATCCAGCGTATCCTAACCTAAATCGACTTCCGCGTATTCGAAACCATTGCTCAGCGGTCTTCCTTATCGGAAAGTTACAACTGTGGCTCTTGAAATCATTCGTGAGTTGACGTTATGCAAGGCTGTAGAGCAGATTGCATCGATCTATCGACGGAAGACATGATCGCACTAAAAAAATCTGGATTAGATACGATCTCTTCGTAGACAGTATTGCTGGCTGGCATTGTCCTTTATATGCTCTTAGAACAGAAAGCGGAATGACGAACGTAAGAATGTAAAAGAAAATGACAGTCAACGGTGTGGAACTAACAGCGAAAGATTTGCGACGTGTTAGAAGCTGCATATTGTTACAAGCATTGTCTAGTTACAACGCAAAGATCAGGTAGCGAAATCAGCCCATCGCTTATCAATGCGCGGCGAGGACGAACGCCTTGCTTCGAAAAAACTATTATAATCACTATGTCAGATTCACTAATAATAAACAGAACGCGTATATCTTGTTTGCATTATCGATCTATCGATTCATTTAATTAAAATTGCTAATTATGTTATTGTTGTTGTTGTTGTTGTTGTTGTTATTACGGTTTTTCAGAATAGAAGTGACTAGCTTATTTCGCAGTCCTATTGATGCGATTTTTATTAACAATGAATGACGTTCTGCTATATATATATATATATATATATATATATATGTCGCACTAGAGTAACTTATTTTCAGGCGATAAAATATAGTTGAATATTCTATTCCATAACATGAAAAGGGTCTAACCAGTAGCGACTAGAATCATTAGATTCGCTATTATCGATCCCTAGCTGAGGGGTGTCGACGTGCATATTACGGCGGCAAATTCGAAAACCATCAGGGCCCAACCGGAATAACCAAACGTGTATCGTCTTTAGTTCGTTAATAACAAATAAACGGCGTACGACTTTCCTAAGATACTGTTTGGTAATCTGTTTCTCAGTATTGCCTGTCCGTTTCGATTCGTCAATGTTTTTGTGTTTATGCGTTATTGGATACTCGTTACGTAGCGTCTAAAGCGTAGTCAAGTTCTCGCATTGTCAGTAGAACTGACCTTTTAGGGTAGCGGCCTCTTGCACTCGAAACTACTTTCGTATTGGGCTAGCTTCAGAGACTAGGTAAAAAGGAGCACGCGTAAAGATGTTTGCTGATCGTTACAAGTGACCAAGGCGTCCATTGAATTTAGTGATTCAACTAAATTGCGTAAAATTATTTTTTTGATTGCCCAAATAATTCGGCAATGGCTATTATTTGGGCTATCAAGCAAACCTGTGCACTCATTTCAGCATTTGCCCTTTTCACAATTCGCTTCAGTAGATAGTAAAGCTTCTAAGTAATTGTAAATTCTCAAATGATCGAGAAAATAGAAACGTTACTATTGTCAAAGGCACGTTTAGTGTATCAGTCTATAGTACGTGTTCTTGACAAATTGCAACACAAACTACCAATTGATAGAGCTGTGCGAGGGATTGTTTCACCCATAAACAAGGATGATAAGTCTAGCACTAAAAATATTGTCCATATATATAGCACTATGTCCATTGTCTTGAAGAATGTATAAACGAAAATTATTTGCTCACAAATACAGAATAACTGCTGCAAAAAAGGACGTTACATATACTGCCAATCGTAGCCGAGCCTGGCACGATAGCCAGGAGCAATGTTTATAGATTGCATGTCTACACATCTTTGGATCTCTGCACCTAACTGCTAACAGCTCAATCGGTCTAATCTAAGCAGGCTTACTTATTCGCTTCTTTAAGTTGTAACCCTTCTCCGACTTATGCTTTGCGGGCTTATATTTTCAAGAGCGACATATCTACTGCCAGCTACACCAGCCGGATAATATACTATACAACAGATGGTCCAACGAGATATATATATTAAAAAAGGAGTGAAAAAATTCG